>NW_012107386.1:1702502-1761213 GCF_000951045.1 Mandrillus leucophaeus
TTATGCACATGTACCCTAGAACTTAAAGTATAATAATAATAAAAAAATAAATTTAAAAAAATTAATCTTCATGAAAATTACCAGAGATGATCAAAGAATAAAGCAAGGTTAGTGGACATAAGATCATTGCAAAGAAGTCCATTGCAAAGAATATGTGATTCTATATGCTAACAAGAAATAAATAACAAACGTGCTTTAAAAGACACCTTTGACAACAGCATAAAAATATCAAACACCTAGGAACAAATCTAGCAAAGGATTGCCAGATCTTTGAGCCAAAAAATATTGATATTTAGAAAGACAACCTAATTAAATAAAAAGACGTACCATGTGGATATATAGATAAATTTAATACCACAAAATTGTAATTCTCCAATTGATTAATGTGCAGTTCCAATGAAAATATCCACAGAGAAAATTCATTACCAGAATTATAAGAAATAACTCAATATGCCTGCTTTTACTGAAATTTTTAGATCAGCACCATATATAAAAATGAGTTTGTGAGGGACATTGTAAATTTAAAGACTTTGCATTATCGATCATATTGTTGTTTATTGCGCTGAATATTTTACATTTCACAGCTTAAGATCTAATCTCAAACCAGGAGGTGGCCTTTATGGGCCACATCAGATGGTTCTATAGCCTTCTGGACTTCAAGGGACCAAGCAATGGACAGTACCAGCAGGACACCAGAGACAGGGATGAGAATTGCAGTAATGACAATTGTAACACTCAATCCCTCACAGCAAGATAATCTTGGACTAGCTATGTCATCCAATAGGAAATCACCCTTCTCAAAGAAGCATGCTCTACACATCTTTTTCTGGGTACAGTGACCACTCTGTTCTCTCATCTTTTTAATCCCATTGTCAATAGTGTCTTTTTCTTCTGTATAAGTGTGGTGATAGCACCATCCTAGTACTTAACTCCAGTTTACTGAACTCTCCACTGTGGTTTATCCAACATCTGATCCACATCTTGGAACTAGTCCCTTTGTAAAATAAACCTTTTTCAAATTATTTTACATTGAATGTGCTATGTATTTCCTTGAAGGACCCTAAAAATTACTTATGTATAATAAATATCACTGGGTGAAGAATGAATCAAGTCAAAGCAATCTAGCATCCTGTCAGAAAAAAGTACTCTTATTTTGTGTAGCATGTTATGATATCCAAAACTTTAGTGACTACAAGTTGAATTTAAATCCTACTGATATTTAAGAACAATAACAAGAAAAGCAAGATATTAAAGTATAACATATAAGTGGCAGTTTGCTTACATTTTCATAACTCGATCAACCAAATATCAAGACCTTACATTTGAAGTTTGCTTAACAGATATTTACAGTATATAATAATACAAATATCTGTCAGATCCATTTACAGTTACTAAGATCTTCCTTAGATTATGTCTATGCAGAGGACTATTTGACTTTTTTTCAGACAGCATGTGGGAAGAGAGGAACTAGAAATGTAAAGTTTGTACCTTAGGATGCCCTCCTTGTTGGTCTGGCATAATGAAACTTCATCTACTGTGCTCATTTTAAGGCATAATAATTAGTGATGAATTCTGAAACTAGCAAGAGGATCCACAATAGGTAAGATAAAAGATTATTAAAATGCAGATATAGACAATTTAATGATTCTGAGTTATTAAAGTAGAGATATTGGGGGAAGTTTAATGGTGATTCTAAATATGTATATTGCATTTATATAATAAGTACCATAGTTTTTAAAAGTTTTCACTAAGATTAAGACTAGAGTGAGAATGAGTTTAGATTGAAATCAGGAATCCAACAATATGTTGACTATAATGAGTGGCTAGACATTGGGTTGAATTACCAAGAGTACTTACAGATGTCATGCAACAGAAGTTATTCAATACTACTCAACAGTCTTGAATAGAAGCCTATTCAAAGCCTAACTGCAAATTTATACAACAGTAAAGGCATGAGTAACTAAGGCAGCCATGATAAAATAGGAATTTCTGTCATTCACAAAACATCCTTAATCCAATACATGAATTAAATCATAAGTTATTGCTCATAAAGTTAAGTTGTAATGTGTGTACATGTACTCAGAGAGATTGTAGAATAGCCTTTATTAAGACAGTTGAAATTAGGCTAATCCCAACATATAATATGGTTTGGGCACGCTGCCTAGTGATAAAAAGATGAATCATGATGTTTACAGCTCGAGGACTCTATGATTCATTGATGATTATCTAAAGTGTCATCCAGAAAACAAATATAGTGTGTGACTGCATACATAGATCAATAAAGGTCAGGACAATGGCACATCTCCAAGCTAAGTTACTCTCTAAAAATAAGATGAACCGAAACACATCAGCTTTTCTCAGTTATGACTCTACTAATCAATTTGTATTGACTAGCTTCTATGTGTCCAATTCTCTGCTGGAGATAATGAGAAAAACAGAAATATTATCTTAAAATATTTACTCTCTGGATGAAAAATTATAACATCAGCCAAGACTAACCAAGTATTTTTAAATAGTGTAACATAGTTTTGTAGAAATTCAGGAATGGTAAAATTTGGTTAAATTAATGATAACAATTAATAACTACAATAATAGTTATTTCATGCTGATAGCCTACAATGCCAGGCACATAGTAATCATCACTTACCATTAGTTGTAATTACTATGTTCCATGCACTGTGATAAAAATTAACATCACCACTTCATAATAATAATCACATAAACTAGGTATTATTAATGACAAAAAGTCAACGATATATCATACATGTATGAATAAACAAATGAAGTAGTAAGTGAAAAAAACTGGGGCTCGGAAAGTTTAAATAACTTGCCTAAGTTCATGAGACAGAAAGATTTGAAACTTAAGCTAAACCTGAAAGTAGGAGCAGATTTGTGGCTAGAGAGGAAGAGGGAAATACCAAGTATGGGGACTAGAAAGAGGAAAGGTGCAGAAGCAGAATAAGCCTGGATGTTAGTGGGAAAAAGAGACAGTAAGTCTGACTAGGACAGGGAGTGAGGTATTAGAGAGTACCCCTTATAGAATGTGAACAGTACAGTTCCTTGCAGTCTAGGAAAAAGAGTTTGGATATGATGTAACAATGTAGACATGACTGAAAACAGAATGACATGAGGAAAGTGTTGTTTAATAAAGGTGTAAACAGGCAGCATTAAGCAGTGCAGATCTGACAGAAAAAAACCTATCATTAACATAGGAAGCATTTGTAAGTCTAAACTAGAATTATGAGGGTCTGCATTTTGATAGTTGATTGCAAAGGAGATAAAGAAGAAATGATGAATATAAGATATTTTGAAAGAAAATATGATTATAAAAGTGAAGGGAAAAGATAAAGCAATGAATAAGCCCATGTTTAGTGGGAAAGTATATCAAATGATAGTTTCACTGAAAGAAAAATAGATATAGAATATATTGTTTTACTTTACTAAAAGATAAATAGAAATAGATAAGAGATGGAAAAAAGAAAAAAAATTATATGAGTGAGGTGATAATGTTATCTCCAAATGTAGATATTCTACGCATTGGTGAAAAGATTGAACTAGGATACAGGTGCAAAATCTGGCTTTGAGATGCAGAGTTTTACGACATGCTATGAAAAAGAGGTGAGGCACTTGAGACCAATATAATAAGCACAATTGATGGAGAAGAGGAACCAAGTTTAAGTTGTGATTATGAAATTTAACTAGAGGAAGTCACAGCATCTCTGAAACTCAGTTATTCCATGTTTAGTGGAGAAGATAGTATCTACTTCACACACTTTGTTTTGAGCACACAAAATGAAAGGGCTTTGCAAAATATAAAACTATGTAAATTAAGATAGTGTGATGTAAAGTCACGAGAATAGAAGGTTGGAGATTTTAAACTACATATTTCTTAAGGGTTTCCAAGTTGAGACTTTAGCCTTCTTCCCTTGATTGAAGATCCACATTTTGCTGTGCTATGAAGGGGATAACTCCTTATCATAAGCGAACATTAGAAGGCTGATTGGACGGTCTGCTTCTGAAACACAGTAAAAATACTGCTGAAATCTTTGTAAATCTTGGAAAAGCCTTTGAATAATCATCTTTAGGTTTTGCTTAATTGCAGCAATATAATTTTAAGCAGCAAATAAAGGAATAAATCAGAAAAATCTCCAATTCAAAAGTTATTTTTCTTATGGCATACTTATGGGTAAACAAGCATGTTAAATATTGCTTATACTTATTCTGTATTATTAGTTTCAAGCCTTAAAATTGCATAATACTAAATTATAAAATGAAATATTTAGACACATTGATTTAAGGATACATAATAATCCATTTTTAGTTTTTCTTTTACTTTTTAAAGTTACTATTTGCACTGCAATAAATGATACCGCTTTAGGAAAAAAAATCAAAACATAGATGCCTGAGCAGAGTAAAAATTCTTAGAGAAGCAGGACTATGTATATTTTGTGTCTTTAGACTATGTTTATAATATCAGTATTTTATTGGTAAAGATTGAGCTGAAAAATATTTGTATCTACTTTATCCATTTTGATTGGATGAGACATGTGCATCTTGATATTTCTTAAAGGTATTACAGCTCAAGTTTGGGTACATAATAAGAAATTTCCTAATATAAATTCAAACCAACTTGTGTTTACATTTTCACTTGCTTTCCCCCCCCCTTTATTTTTGGTATGCTAGTCGAGGTGTGAGCTTTTTATTATAAATGTCACAGATGTCACTTTTCCTTTTCCCAAAGGTATTTGAAAGAAAATAAGGACATTATCTCAGTTTTCACCAGTATGCGTGAGTGTCCCCAGCACAGGGAATTTCTTGATTCAGCCTTGCATCCCAGCACCTTGGACAGTGACAGGCTCAAAATTGGCTTTTAATACCTATTTTGGAACATGAATGATTTTGTCGTGATATCATACTTGTTTTATATGTCTCTAAAAATAACAATCACCAGAGCTTGAGCATGTTTTTATTTTGCTGTAATAAATGCTTTTATGCAAACTACTTCTAAATTGTTTTTATTTCACTTTTAATGCAAGATCAACACTTGGAAAATTGAATCTCTTAAGCTAAAATTCATGTTAGCACAAAAATTATTATTATTTCAAGATATCGTCTTCATTTTACTTACAAAATCACCATATAAATGTAAGACAAATTAAATTGTAAAATGCTCTTTCAAAAGCAGAGCTTACTTTTATTCTCATACTCAAGCTCACAAAGAAATTCTTACAGGTAGAAGGGAGGCTCCCGTGCCCCCCGCCCCCCCAACTCAAAAAAGAAACTGAAAAGAAAAAGAGAAATTTCCACTTAACTTTTTAAAATATTATTACTGTGAAACAGTATGGGTTAGTGTAAATTGTAAAGACACGTATGTTCTGAACTCCTCTTTCACGCTGAATTCCCTTTCACGCTGATATAATATATTCTTCCTGCTTTCTGTTATTGTTCGCATGCACTACTATAAAGATTATGGATCCCAGCAATTACTCCTTATTTTCACGGTAGAAACCGGCACTGAATAGGAAACAGGAAAATGTACAGAGGGCAAATCCGTCTGTAAAGGATCTCTGTGGGCCGATATTTATTTCGGTTTGCACTAAATTAGTCGTGGCCTCGCAAGAACCCTTTGTCTGTGGGACGGTGGGTCCCATCATGGCAACCATTATCTATTCGTGGAAACGACATCTGCTGACTCCGCCCGGGCTGGGGGTGGGGAGGGAGCACCGCGTGGAGAGCTCGACTGAGAATTAAAGTGAGTGAACAAAGAGAACTCCCATCAGCCGCCCGCCAGCGTCTCGCAGCTGCATCAGGAGACGTCAGTCACGCCCGGAAAGCTGTTCGAGTCCGCCTCCTTGGAAAAGGAGCTCAAGTAAATAATTGATGGAGATTGACGGAATCCAGGACAAAGCTTTGCAGAAAACGAGTGCATCCGTGTTCGAGCGGTTTTGGAATCCTCCGCCAAGTACGGGATAAGAGAATAGAGCATGGACTTTGAGCGCTGCTGCCAATTTTCCATCTCGGGCGTGGCTCTGGCCTTTTTGTCTCTTTATCCCGCCACTCCCCACCCCCGGACCCCGTCCCCCTCCCCGCCGCCTTCTCTTTCCTCTTGAAAGTAACCTCTCTTTGGTTACTTCTACCCTATCGTCCCTTGCAATCCCGCCCTCTCCCCTGCCCAGTTCGGTGAGGTCAGCTCATGAATATCTCTGCACTTCCTGGGGAGCGTCTGGCCCAGCTTGGTACCTCGCGTGTTAGCCTGCTGAGAGCTGCAGCTCCAGCCCAGCCGCGGACCTCCGAGAAGTCACCAGCTCTGGGGGCAGCTGAATCTTGACGTTACCGCCATTGTTTGGAGAAATCGAGTGGGTGTGGAACTGCGGCGAGCGAGCCCAAAGTCATGCTCACCCGGAAAGTCGTATACAATAATATGAAGTTGAACTTCCCTCAGCGAAGAAAAGCACAATAATAAACCCTGAGATCCCCGGAATATCAGAAGGAAAGTGCTGTTGATTTGCTCAACTACTTGGAAACCTCGCCTCTGCTGAGAAGTGAGCAAGTTCTGGATTTCTAAAGGGTTGGGGATGAATGATGGGGTGGGTCACCGGGCGGATAAAACTTGAGATTAAAAGTGTTGGTCTAAGTCGTGCCGGGGTTGGTTGGGTGGCAATTTTCACCGGGAAAGCCTTGAAGAGATGCAGCATCTTGTCACTTTGTGCGAACCACGTGACAGCAGCCGGATACCTTTGATTGTGGAGCCCAGTTACTGGAACACAAGCTTTCACCTGGGTTAATGCTGTCTGGGGGCTGAGTTTAAACATTGGCTTCTCGGTTCTGGAATTATTCTGCCTGATTAAAAACAAAAATAAGTTTGCATTGGCAATATAAATTAGTTAGATAGCCCATAGTGTCACCCAAGATGATAAACTAGGCCAGACGTTCTAGTATTATTGTGGCTGGGAGAGAAGATGTAGAAAATAAGTTGATGGGCAAATTTCTCCCCTGATGTCTTCTTTGTTCACCTTTATATTTCAAAGTGAGTTGGAAGGAGATGCCGGAAACAGAAAGGAAGGTGGATTAGGAATCCTCTGGTAATATTTCTTTATAAAATGAGGAATTACTGCATGCTAAGTTGTGATGCTAAAAATAGATGTTAACAAGAATTATGCAAGTAAAATAACTGGCAGTAGGGTAACCTCCTCTCTGTATAGGACAAATATTTTTAAAGCAGAAATTTATGCCTAGTCATGCCCTTTCACTGCTTTAGACAGAAATAATTTTAAGGAAAAGGCAACTAATTGACTAGCTGCCTGGATCCCTAGGGAGAAGAACCTATGAGGCAGTAGCTTGCTGTTTTTCAGATTAAAGAAGCTAGTGATGGATTTATCTTGGAAATATATATACTGGAAATTGATTTTACCACTATAAGGGAAGATGCATCAGCCTTCTGGGTTCTGTCTCAGAATATGGCTACATAGGAGGGAATGGGCACTTTAAAAAGTACAACTTTGCCTATGATATGCAATGTAAGAAGATGGCTAAGAATGAAAATATTTTCTATCTAGCAATTACACTTAAAACTAAAGTGATTCATAAGGACTACAAAATTGGATGAGCATAGGAAAATTCATCACCAGAAACTTAGGAAACTGCAGAACTGACCATCAACTTTTCCAAATGTATTTTAAAAATTATTTCCCCAAAGGGAAAAGATAAGCTTTGGGGTTGTTAATAACTAACCCATATAGACAATTCTTAATGCTGTTGTTTGCTTGAAACTGAGATTGATTTAAAGGCATTCATTATTTATATTTTCTTTTAGTTCTATTACAAAGGAAATTGGGTGCATTTCCCCAAAAACAACGTTGGAACCGGCTTGGGAAAGTGTCATTTATCCGTAGAAAATTTTCTCTAGGAGCCCTACATCATAACTCTTTTCCTCTAATTGAACTTGGGAATACTAATTAAATGAAAACTTTCTCCACTAAACTAGGCTTTACATATGGATTTGATGGCGAGGAAAGCCAACGTTGTAAAAGCAGAGATTTGACAACTCTAATATATGGACATCTTTTCTTTCTGAAGCCTCTTTTCGACTTTATCTCTTTTCTTTTATATCTCCCTTCCCACCAATTCCTGTCTGACTCTGTATCTCACCCTTTCCAAAGCCTGCTACCATGAGAATGTAAGGTTCAGCTGCTTTCAGATCCGTCATTTTGCTAAGGTGGAGTGAGATGGAGACAGCGCCACCCTGGGCAAAATGAGAATTGACATACCTGCATCCTATTTCTAAAGACAGCCCCTATTCCTAAAGTCAAAGCTTCTACTAAGCGCCATCCAAATCTCATCATTTTCTGAGAGCTTCTCTTGTACAGCAATATCACCCTTTGCTGTGCAACAACGCAGACGTGTTGTGTTCTTCTCTCTTTTTGTTTCTGTCCCAGCTTAGGAAGGAAGGTTGGCGGCGGTGAAGAGGGAAGAGGATGATCTAGTAATGGGCTATTCCAAATCGCATCTGGTAGGTTCTTCCTAGCCATGAGTCAGCCACCGACTGGGGGCGCTGCCCCTGCCACAGCAGCAGCTCCTCCCGCCGCTGCAGCCACTGAGGCTCGTCTGCACCCGGAGGGCAGCAGCAGAAAGCAGCAGCGAGCTCAGTCACCCGCTAGACCGAGGGACAATTCGCTGCGACAGACAATCGCGGCCACCAGGTCCCCAGTGGGGGCCGGCACTAAACTCAATTCTGTTCGGCAGCAGCAGCTGCAGCAGCAGCAACAGCAGGGTAACAAGACCGGGAGCCGCACGGGACCGCCCGCCGGCGCCCGAGGAGGCGGAGGCGGGGCCGACAAGGCGACGCCCCTGGCGCCCAAAGGGGCCGCTCCGGGAGCTGTCCAGCCCGCTGCTGGTGCTGAAGCGGCCCCAGCCGCGACCCTGGCCGCTTTGGGCGGCAAGAGGCCCGGACCGCCCGAGGAGCCGCCTCGGGAGCTAGAGTCCGTGCCCTCGAAACTCGGGGAACCCCTTCCGCTAGGAGAAGGGGGAGGAGGGGGCGGGGAAGGAGGAGGAGCCGGCGGAGGCTCCGGGGAAAGGGAGGGGGGCGCTCCCCAGCCGCCGCCGCCCAGGGGCTGGCGAGGGAAAGGCGTACGCGCTCAGCAGAGGGGCGGCAGCGGCGGGGAGGGGGCCTCCCCTTCGCCATCCTCCTCTTCTGCGGGCAAAACCCCAGGACCCGGCAGCAGAAACTCCGGAAGCGGCGTTGCGGGGGGCGGCAGCGGTAGTGGAGGGAGCTACTGGAAGGAAGGATGTCTGCAGTCTGAGCTCATCCAGTTCCATCTCAAGAAGGAGCGGGCAGCAGCGGCGGCGGCCGCGGCTCAGATGCACGCTAAGAACGGCGGCGGCAGCAGTAGCCGCAGCTCCCCGGTCGCTGGTGCCCCTTCCATTTGTGAGACCCTGGCAGTCCCCTCCGCCTCCCCAATGGCGGCGGCGGCGGAGGGCCCCCAGCAGAGCGCAGAGGGCAGTGCGAGCGGCGGGGGCATGCAAGCGGCAGCGCCCCCTTCGTCGCAGCCGCACCCGCAGCAGCTCCAAGAGCAGGAAGAAATGCAGGAGGAGATGGAGAAGCTGCGAGAGGAAAACGAGACTCTGAAGGTGAGGAGGGTGGGGGTATCCGGCTGGGGGATGGGAAGAGTGGGCCTGGGAGGATTAGGGCGTGTCCCGGCGGGGGTGAGAGGCTGCTAACCTGTTAGGGAGCCTTGAAGAGGGAGGAGAACAAGAAAGGAGGGAGGGGGTTTCCTAGGCCTTGTCCAAATTTGAAACTGAATCTGCTCTCAGTAACGCGAGGTTTTCATTTAAATTCTAATCTGGGCCTCCGTTTCTTTAATAATAATGGTTTGTCACACTTTTTCCTGGAGAGAGGTAGAGTAAGAGAATGAGAGAGGGCCTAAAGTGGGCCTTTTTTCCCAGTTTCCTCTTCTACACTCAGCTCCTTGTCACTCCTGTCTCGTGGAGAGAGGGCAATTAAAGCTGAGAATTTGAAATTGGAATGGGGTGTGCATGGTGTGTGTCGAATGGGCTGGAAGCGAGTTTGATTTTGACACGCGGCCTGTCACCACCTCAGAACGAGATCGATGAGCTGAGAACCGAGATGGATGAGATGAGGGACACTTTCTTCGAGGAGGATGCCTGTCAACTGCAGGAAATGCGCCACGAGTTGGAGAGAGCCAACAAAAACTGCCGGATCCTGCAGTACCGCCTCCGCAAAGCCGAGCGCAAAAGGCTCCGCTACGCCCAGACCGGGGAAATCGACGGGGAGCTGTTGCGCAGCCTGGAGCAGGACCTCAAGGTCTGCGGCGCGGGGGCTCAGTGGCGCGCGGCAGGGGCGGCGGGTGGGGACTTTGGCCAAGGGCTCTTTAGGCTGAGAAGTCTTCACTGGCGACTGGCAAGGAGCCTTAGGGACACAGTTTAGTAGCGCTAACCACAAAATACTAGGGTCTCAGAAGGGAGAGAACTGGCAGGTGGCTCTAAAGAGTGCAGAGTGTGTGGAGGGCCTGGCAGCAAACGAGCTAAGTGTGCTCTCCTGGGAGCAAGGTGGCTTTTCAAGAGGTGATGAGAAGAAGGCTCCCTTCTGGGCAAAAGCAAGGGCGTGGCAGAGCGCAGGCTCTAGCCTTTGATCTGCCCTAGTCTGTCTACTGAGAGAATGCCGGTGGAATCGGGCAGTCAGGAGCCACTAAAAGGACTCCTCTGGGGGAGTTGAAACCCAAAATAGGTACTGCACTAGGGAGATTCTGGAGTTAAGATTTATTTCAGCAAGTGTCCACTCCACCTCCTTCTTCCAGGACTACTTCTTTTCTGCACTTGCCACTTAGGTGACTCCCTGAGAAAATAAAAACAACAACAAAAACAAACAAAAAAACCCCCCAACTAACCAACTTGCAGCCTGTATGGTGTGAGGTAAATGAAAGAATTTCATTTTTTAAAGTGAAGTCGCTCCTTCAGAATTTCTTCCACCGGAAAAATCTCAACCTTCAAGTGCATTTTCTAGACAGGTGTGGTCTCCAGTTCAGTCTGACTGTAGGCAGATTCATTGACAATGCAAACTTAATCTCCTTGCACCAAATACGTATACTGTTCATTGCATTAACTTCATCAAGATTTAAAGATCACATGTAATTTTTCTTTATTTTAAAGAAAGCTATGTGTAAACATTTTATGAAAGACGTATTACTTTTTTCTTAACATTTGTTGAGTGTTTAGTATGTACTAAGCAATGTGGCAAACACTGTTACATACGTTATTATTTCATGTAATTCTCAAGGGAAAAAAATCCTACAATGTAGGGATTATTAAGTCACCATTTTCCAGCTGCAGAAGCTACACCTTTTACAGAGGTTAAGTGCCCAGGCCTGAAAAACAGCTAATAGGTGCCAGGCTCACTCTCCACTCAGTCCAAAATCACAACCTGTATCCTAAGCCTCTATACCAGGCTGCTCCACTTTTCTTCCAAACGCTAGAATTTCCAGGATAATCTCAAAACATGAGGCAAAAATGCACAGTCATTCAAAAAGTAATAATCGCAAGGACTAAAATGTTTCCTAACACTAAGCAACTGGAATTCTAGTTATAAGATTGAAATTCAAGCCCAACCCACTACTTGTAAAAACTTCAATTTTTCATTCTTTAACATAGATTATAATAGAAACATCTACCTCATAGTTTTGTTGAAGTAAAGGAGATTTGTGAAATTTCTCTACATGTGATAAAATCCAGTGCAACATTTGTTACCACAGGGTAGTGCAGAAGTTAAGGGAACAATATATTTAGAGCCAGATTACTAGGCCTCTTAGCCCCGCAGTGTCTACTCGTTAGCTGTGTGACCTTGACCTCTCTGAGACTCAGTTTCCTCATCTACAAAACAGGAGTAATAGTGCCTATCTCATGGGATTTTTATAGGGTTAAATGATTGATATATGCGAATGGCTTATATGTATAGTTTGTAGAATAATGCCTGGCACATGGTAAGCACTATATAAATATTGGGTTTTAATGCATTCGATAGGAATAAAATTTTAGCCCTTATTATATAGTCATTAATTATATTTTATTGTTACAAACACCTTAATTCAGGTTGCAAAGGATGTATCTGTGAGACTTCATCATGAATTAGAAAATGTGGAAGAAAAGAGAACAACAACAGAAGATGAAAATGAGAAACTGAGGCAACAGCTCATAGAAGTTGAAATTGCAAAGCAAGCTTTACAGAATGAACTGGAAAAAATGAAAGAGGTTAGTATTTGATTATTTCATGGTGTACTATGTATTTTTAGCCCATTAGAAAAGAATCCCAAGGACTAATATGACTGTTAAAAAATTTATTTTATGATTGCAGGACAATTTTTTACTCTTTCCCAAATAGTAAAAAATACACCATTTCATACCAATAAATGAGTAGTGACAAAAGATTCTGACCTAAACACTGTATCTAACTCGACATGTACGAGCTTTGACTGATCTCTGTGTTTCATCTCTGTGTCTTCTAAATGTATGTTAATTAAATAAATTCCAGAGCATACTAAATGCAAAGGGTGTCAAGAGTGTCAAGGAATGAGCCTTATGATAGTTGAGGGGAATAATTAGCCCCATGAGATTACTATTGAGTTCATAGAACCATGAATTTTTAGGATGGAAAAGACTCTAAGGTCCATTTGATCTAATTCAGTCATTGCTTGAAGTCTGTCTATAGCAAAGCCACCCCTTCCCACAATGTTCTAATGCTTAGAATATCACCAGTGACTATCCCTGAAGATACTTCACAGCAGCCAATTGTATCATATCATAGCTCTGTTTAAAGATTTTCCTTTTTTCTTTTTTACATGAGATATATTTAATTGTAACTTTAGCCAGTTCATCTTAGTTATACCCTTTAGGGTAGAAGAGTCAAAGTTCTCCTTCATGTCAGCTATTCGAAGATTCCAAATGTATTTACCATGAGTCTTCTAAAAGAATAGAATCAGGATAAAGAAATGGAGAAGAAAAGAGACAGAAACATCTATCAAGAAATGATTAGCTTTAAGATAGATAGCAATTTAATTAGAACTAAATTATACTTTTCTTTGATAGCTACCTGAACATGTACAATGCAACTTGTGAAAACTACCATTGAGAATTAGCAAATGCACAAGTTGTCTTCTGAAAAATTTCCTCTGCTTGAATCAGCAGAATTCTAAAGAAAATTCTAATCTTTCCACAGACTGAGGTATTGACCCACCTGTCATTGCTGTGCTTATCTCAAAATGGTACAAAAATATATCTACCATGTAGCAGTGAAAATATCAACAGTCTGATTAAGAATATGTGTTAGGACTTTGCAGAATACAGTTTCAGTGGAGTAAACTATTTTTTTGTCATCTGTCTTATATTATCCTGACTTTAAACATTTTTTAACATAACAAAATAGTAAAAAAAAATTTTAATGATATGAAATCCTTGGCTACTAGCTAGGAGTTGCTCTGTGCTATAGTAGAAAAATATGGAGACTGGGAACTGTGTGATCTATTTTCACCAGTAACTGGATGACTTTAAAAGACCTGTAACTTCTACTTGTCTACTTTTATCCAGTTCTGCACTGAAAGGTTGTTTTTGATGATTCTCAACATCTTTTTTCTGGTATATAAGACTTTTTCTCATGAAATTCAGAACATTGCCATTTAAGGGATGGCAAAGATTTTTCCCTGAAGTTAAGAGATCAAATATGAAATTAATACAGATATAAGTATATATTTCTTCAACAATAATGTACAGTTGAAGGTATGTCAAAAATTGACTTTCATTTATAGAAAAAAAAGTAAAGTAGGTAACTGTATTAGTTCTCTAGGGTAGCTGTAACAAAATACCAAAAACTGGGTGGCTTAAACAACAGAAATAATGAATTGTCTCACAGTTCTGTACTCTAGAAGTCTGGAATCAAGACGTTAGTAGGGTTGGTTGTTTCTGAGGGCTGTAAAGACAGGATATGTTCCTGGCCTCCCTCTATGGCTTGTAGATGACCATCTTCATGGCAACATGCCTTTCTCCCTGTAGCTCTCTGTTTCCAGACTCCCCCTTTTTGTAAGAATATCAGTGATATTAGATTAGGGTCCTCCCTAAGAACCTCATTTGACCTGCCTAGGCTCAAGCTATTCTCCCACCTCTGCCTCCCTAAGAGCTGGGATTACAGGCATGAGCCGTCGCACCCAACCCTCATTTTAATTTGATTACCTCTAAATACCCTGTCTGCAAATGAGATTTCATCCTGAGCAATTGGGGGTTAGGACTTCCATATATGAATTTGATAGGGAGGGTAGAAGGAGAGAACAGAATTCAACCCACAGGAGCAACAATCTGATAGCTTCCTGTGAGCAAGCAAAGAGAAAGTTCATCATCAGTCTCATAGGCGCCATTCCCTGTTCATACATTACTGTACTCTCTCATATTCCTTGTTTATACAATTTAAAACATTCAAGAACAAACAAACTTTGCTTGATTACCAGAGATAAAAAAGAAATGCCTTGTAATTTGGTGTCATGTGAATGTTTTAAGTGGATACCTGGAAAATTGTACTTAAGAATGGCATAAGAGCTTTCTGATTTTCATTTTACCATCTATTAAAGGGGAAAATATGCATAGACTGTCTATCCGTTAGCCAGAACGATGGGACCTCTCCCATCTTAAAATAAAAGCCAAAATAATCTGGCCACCAGGAGGAAAGGGTAGAACTTGGGAATGTCCTCAGGAGATTGTAAGGATGCATTTCCTTGATTCTTTTGCTCACACTCTTCCCGGTGACTATTTCCTTCAGGGCTCTAATTCTGGGTTGGGAAAATGCTATTCCAGTACCAAGCAATGTGGGTATAGATGTTTGTACCAAAGAGGAAATTTAATTCTCCTTAGAGTTATAAAAAACCAAATGCCAATGCCTGATTAGGGAATACAACAATAAAAGTAAAAATAATTTAGGAGTATATATGCAGAACATCAGCCTTTAAAGTAATCTTTTATTAAGAAAATGGCATTCATGATTTGAGAAGATGGAAGGTGGTGGGGAAACATAAATTAAAAAAAAAAAACAGAGGAAGGGAGAAAGAGTGGAAGATAAAGATCTGGAGGATACTAAACATAATAAAGGAAAACCGAATAATATTCTTGTAGGAGTGCTCTATAATTACCCATTTGAGGTTGACCTTCATAGTGTTCAGAAAAATGTCAGAAATAGAAAGAGTAGTTTAACAACATGTTTAGAAATCAGAAATGTTCCGTTTAGAAAAGATTTTTGCAATGATAATTTTATAATGCTCTAAGAAGATAAATATTAAAACTGAGCTGCAATTATAACTGGCTTACTCTGTAGATAAGGGTTGTAAGTTTCTCCTTGGATGACTTGCAACAACTTCAGTTAACCATCTGCTTCATTGGTTGTAAAATGAAAACATATTCAAGCCCTTGGTGAGTGTTAACCAACTTGGTTAATTTGGTCAGAGATGAATTGTTATCCCTTCATGTCATTTTTTTAAAGGAGAAAAGTAGAACCAGGCCAAGCTCTCCATTAAGAGAAAAGACACTAGTTATAGAGTAAAATCATAAAATATTAAGTAGAATATACTTGAGAGAAGCAATCCTCCAATTCCAAGATTTTAGATCTTTATATGGAGTCATATAGATGTTGAACAGCACCACTGGGACCAATAGACCATCTGCTAGAGTTTAGAACTGTTTACTAAAAATTTAACTAGCTTCAAAGGTATTGACCAATTGCTCTCAGGATTGGTGGCTGCACAAGGTCCTGTGCACCTCCTCACATCTATCTGCCTATCTTCTGCCCCTGAGAGGATGGAGTAGGCACCTGGGAGTAAGAAGAATTGAGTAGAGGCAGAATGGAGGTAATTAGCGGCATCTGTTGCATCTCATTGCTTGTATTGAAATAGCTGATATTTGACCAACTACAAACAGGAGGGACCTCTTCAAATGCTGCCTTTGAATCTTAATAGCATTTTCATCCCAATTATAAAACATTGATTGCTACCAGCAGTATGCTTTCTTACTGTAGAAGAATGCCTTTACCTTTCTGTAACCTGTAGAAAATGGCAATCTATCTTTCAACATTGGAAATGATCAAAGAGACAGAGGTTTTTGTTAAAGTTATGTCATGTAAACAACAAGTAGCTCTTTGAATGCCAGAATGGGTTCATGCACAAATAGGATAAAGTGAGGTTATGAAGGAGGCTTTAGACAATGCATTCTCTGTGAGAGGTGAGTTTTTGCTCCAATTAAATTGAGGATCACTGTCTGTCATGAGGTTCTGCTGCTGTAGCAGTGAACTTTATTTTCAAAGCTTTGAAGCTCCTTGTAATCATCAACAGAAGAAGGGTCATGTTGTGTCACTTTTAAGGTCTGCTGCTTGGTGAAGTGTTGATAACAGATATTTGAGCAAAGAATTCACCAACAGAGGAGCAAAGAAAAGAAAGAGTAAGATGATGATGATGAGAACCGTTTATCAGATCTTTTTTCTTTTCAGAATCTGTACTCCTTATATTGTCTCATACCTCACCCATACACAAGATTCTTAAAAGAAAATAATTTTCTTAACTTTTTTCAGTCTGTGCTCCAGAAGGTTCTTAACTGGCCTACTGAAATAGCACCATCTATCTTGGACTTTTATTTTTTGTGCACTTGGTATAATAGATCTTATCTATTACAATGACCTTTCATTCTAGAACACAAAAGTAATTAGTACTATAAATTTAACAGCGTCTCTGTTTTTTTGTTTTTTAGAGTCCCTTGAGAGTATATCTGTATACCCAGATTATCTTTACAAATGGAAAACTTTAATAGGCAAATTCTGTACTACATGTTTATAATTACCTATTTATTTTCTTATATAAAATAAAGAACTGATCATAACTACACTTGGTTCTCATAGGGCATGTTTTCCTGAATAATAAAATGTGAAAAAGAAATGTTGCATGATAAATCAGTGAGGAAGCATTTCAAGAGACAGTTTAATGGGGCATTTCTTGCAAATATTTTCCCCTGGTTCTGGTAGTTTACTTAACATTTTAAAATAAAACATTAGTCATTGATATTTTAAAATGAAATGGCCATACATATATTTAGATGCATCAATTAAACATTATTATTTTAGTCATATCTTCTCAGAGCCAATAGTTTGTTGAATAACATGGGCAGGAATAAGAGACTAAATTAAAAACAAGAAAGAGTGTGTCAGGTAAGCATAGAAAAGCGTGTCTTCCAGGAAGTTGCCATGTGTTATGAATGCATTTTAAAGATGTATTTATGTAGGCATTATACATTTTATTGGATTTTTTAATGAAATTAGATATACAGTTCCATGTACTCTGAAGTGATCTTTAATATTCAGTTGCATGTAAATGACTCTTTTACCCAGATGCCAAGCCCCCATCAGAAACAAAGTAGTACACAGATCAGAAATTGGTGGATTATTTTTGTGCAATATAATGAACTTTTATTATAAACTTCAAATTTGTTATTTACATAAAAATACAGGACAGCATGACACACCCCCACATTGTTGATCAGATTCCAGTTCCTTTATTGGCTGAAATTTTGCACTTCATATTATTGAAACTGTAAGGTGCTGAACAAATACAGGCTTTTACCTGATTAAGCATCTCCTATTAAGTACATTTCCAGTTTGCATCTAAAATATCTATTGATTTGGATGTTTGCAATGTAATGGGCTTTCTTAAAAAATTGTTTAACACATGTATATTTAAATTTTTGTTGCTTTTGCTGATGAAGCATATTAATAAGAGTTAAGTCTCCAACCCTGAACTCTTAGAGGCCAGTTTGACTTGGTCCAAGGGCTCAAGACTGAACTTTGAGTGACTCACCTCTGTGAGATTAGCAATTTATCCATGTTAAGTATCTCCATGGAAGTATATTACTTATATAGTTACTGAAGTGTTGTTTATTTCTCTGACTTCTGTATCCAACCTACCTTAAAAGGGGATTTGAGGCTGGGCATGGTGGCTCACGCCTGTAATCCCAGCACTTTGGGAGGCTGAGGCGGGCGGATTACAAAGTCAGGAGATCGAGACCATCCTGGCTAACACAGTGAAACCCCATCTCTACTAAAAATACAAAAACTTAGCCAGGCATGGTGGTGGGTGCCTGTAGTCCCAGCTACTCAGGAGGCTGAGGTAGGAGAATGGTATGAACCCGGGAGGCGGAGCTTGCAGTGAGCTGAGATTGTGCCACTGCACTCCAGCCTGGGGGACAGAGGGAGACTCCATCTCAAAAAATAAAATAAAATAAAATAAAATAAAGTAAAATAAAGGCGGGGGGGTGGGGGGAATTTGAAATGGTTCACAATAAAGCCATAAAACTATTGAAATAAGGGTTTTCAAATTAGGTTAAAACTCTGGGAAAATGAAGAAAAACTTAATCCATGGGATGTACATTGTTATGAAACAGCTCTGAGTTTAGTATCACTCAAGCCTGGGGACCAAATATTGAAAGAAGTCATTTCCTAGCTGTCACCAGATATAGAAGCAACACTGAGTTTTATGTGAGGCCTCTGGGGCAATCATGAAGAAAATCAATATAGTACAACAAAATGTTGTAGTTATACACAGACTTTACGTGCAGCCATCATGGATAAATGAACCTTCTAAATACTTGACAGGTCTTTTCTATAGAATCAACAAATTATGAGTTAACATTTTACAGAAAAGAGAATAGTCAGTTTTTCATTAGCCATGAATTTGAGTGTGATTGTTAGAAAGTACACATATCATGGAGTCTAGAAGCTAGCTTTCAGACCTCATTTGTCATTCCCTATGACCTTGAAGAAACAACTTAAAATGTATAGGCCTCAGCTTTTAATATGTAAATGCAGAAATTAAACTGAGTGCTCTCGAAGCTTCCTATAAATGTACCATTTTCTACTTTGTCAGTTATCCATCTCTGTTCTCCCTGAACGTTTCATAGTCAGGTATAAAATTCAGTTTCATTACTATTATTTAAATACTGTAATTATTTTTTCATATAGTCAGTCAACAGCTGTTTTTTGAATGCCTGGTGTAGTGTGGCCATGTAGATAACACAGAGGATATAAAGATACAGATGGCAAAATGTTGCATTAAACTCCAAGTTTGCACCCACTGAAGGTCCCTACTGAAAGTTTTTTTTCCAGATAACACATTTTTTAATTGAAAAAAGTGGACATTTGAGGAACATGTGTCTTTTTTTTAACTTTTAAGTTCAGGGGTACAAGTGCAAGTTTGTTACATAGGTAAACTTGTGCCATGGGGGGTTGTTGTGCAGATTATTTCATCATGCAGGTATTAAGCCTAGTGCCCATTAGTTATTTTTCCTGATCCTCTCCTTCCTCCCACTCTTCATCCTCTGAAAAGCTTCAGTGAGTGTTGTTCTCCTCCATGTGTCCAGGCATTTTCATCATTTAGTGCTACTTGTAAGTGAGAACATGCAGTATTTGGTTTTCTGTTCCTGTGTTAGTTTGCTAAGGATAATGGCCTCCAGCTCCATTCATGTCCCTGCAAAGGATGTGATCTGTTTCTTTTTATGGCTGCATAGTATTCCATTGTATATATGTACCACATTTTCTTTATCCAGTCTATAATTGATAGGCATTTAGGTTGATTCCATTTTTTAACACAGGAAGTAAGACACACAGTTATCTCTCTGTTGCTACTTAGCATTCAGGGCCTGTGCTAGTGCTGTAGAAATTACAGCTGAAGACCTGATATGTGGGAATGAGTACAAGTTGAACCTCTCTAATAATCCAGCCATGCCTTTTGATGTGGCCTTGGCTCTACACTCTAGGAAGCTATAAAGACTATGTAGTAACCAAAGAATTCATCATCTATTCCAGTAAATAAACCAATGTGTTGAATGATGGCCACTAAACATTCTAATTTCTGCAGAAAGTCTTGAGGTGGGGTTTTTAACCATACGATTCTTAGGATGAAATCTGCCTATGCTTCCTGCCCCTGGAAGGCTGCCAGGCCCTCACCACAGAATGTGGCCGTTAACCAGCGCTGATCCTCAGCTAAACATCCAAATGTTTGTATTTTGTTATTTTTGAAATTTATTTTTATTCCCTATGACTTCTCTGATGTTTTTTGAAGATGCAAGTCTTTATGTTTTCAAGAGCATAATAAAAAACTTTTTTGAGATTACTTGGCCTTTGTATGTGTGACAGACATCAACCTCATGCAGAAAAGACATCAATTAAACAACCTCAATCCCTTCCTTAAGAGATTCTCAGGGCACAGTTGTAACTAAATAGTCCATGTGGTGCATTCAGGCTTTGGGGCAGTAATAAACGACACTATTCTCCACCACTCCCCTCTACCGTGGCCACCCTTGGCTGCCTGTGAATGACATTGCTCCCACTAGTGGCAGAAATAACATCTTATTTCTGTCTCAGCCTTTTAGAAAAAAATAAAAACATATAAACTTGGATCTGACTTTCACTTAGCAACTATTTATGAAGCATATATATAATGTGTATAAGGAATAACAGATAATGTCACCAGGTGGGTAGTCCTTGCCCACAAGTTAATTATTTTCAAATAGGAAAGACAGCTAAAGTACTTCGACTGTAGCTGCACATATACATTACTGTACCAAATACTTCTCATGAAGTCCTCACAAGACCAACCAGACTGTGAGTTCTAAGAGGACAAGAGCCCCTCTTGCATTGGTCACTGTGTCACCCTCAGCATCTAGTTCAGTTCCCAGCATATAGGCAATGAGACCACCTTCTTCTGTAATATTACAATAATTATTTCTTACTTGATTTGCATATAACTTTTTTCCTGCATTTGACTGTAAACTCCTTGAGATTAAAGACTGAGTCCATGTTATTAATTGTGTCTATAACAACCAAAAGAGAACAGGGCACAAAGTTGATAAACAATAAGTAATTTTGAAAAGAGAATAAATGGTAATTAAGCAAGGTGTTCATGCCTGATTTTGCAGAAAGAAAAAAAAAAAAAAGTGGCTGTGAACCAGGGCTGTTTCTATGGTGCTTAGTGCAATCCAAACATAATGAAAAGGAAGTGGATGGGTAACTCCAGCCTCACCCCACTTCCAGAAATAGAGGTCTCCCAAGACCTTACTACCTTCTAGAAACTTCTAGTACTCACTTTGCATCTCTCAGATTCCATTTATCCCCCAGAAACAACAGGTCTTCCCTGAAACAAGGTACCATTGGATTCTTGAGAAAGGGAATGAGGACGGGAACCCAAGAACAGGAAGATGACTCTGACATCTTGGGCATCAGCTCTGCAGTTTAACTTCTTTGTGCTTTGGTGAAAAAATGTAAAATGCGGGTTTAAGGAATGAGAGAAGACTGCAGATCCTGTCACTCCCAAAGACTATCCGTTGGAATTTGCTTTATATCTTCAATGTCTGAGACAATTGATTTAGCAGCTAATTTGGCTGGAGAGATATGGAAAATTACCCCAGGGCTGCAGTGGTTCAGTAGCCACCAGTGTTGAGTGCTAATTACATGCCAGTGGCTGAACTAGATAGTTTATGTATAATTATGTTGCTAATAGCCTCATTTTAGAGATGAAGACTCCAAGGCTCAGAGAGGTTAATGTCACCAGTTAGTAGAGGCCAGGCCCACACCTAAGTCTGTCTGCCTCCAATGCGTGGTCTCCAGTAGTCAGTGCTACGTGGCCTCACTGCAAAGACTCAGGCTGCCCCTGCCACTTTCATGTTCTTCCTGACCCACAAATAACTTTCATGTTCTTCCTGACCCACAAATAACCTACCCTCTTTAGGGAACCTCAATACTCCTAGACTCTATAATCCTCTATAATACTCTAGGGTCTATCAGAGAATGTTTTGAGTAAACACTGAGAGAAGACTTCCAAGGTGGCTGTAGGGAAAATCTATTTTATCTCACAGAAAGGGAATCTTGGAGGAAAAAACTAGAAACAAAGGGCTAGAAAAATGTTTTCAGGTCAATTCTATCTCACTTTTTACAAATGTAATAGCTATGTTACTTCAGAGAAGCCACGTAATAGCTGACTCAATTTAATCACCTTTTAAAGGAAAATAAATATTTTTCCCGTCCAGTCTATTCACAAGGGTGACATGAGATAACATATGTGAAGGTGCTTTATAAATTGAACAGTACCATATCAGATGTTATTGTTATTATTATCATGTAGCTGTAGGTTGGCTGATTAAGAAAATTCCTAGAAAGAATTTTGAAGTCTAATTTTGAAGAATAAAATTTTGGAGCTATCTAGGACCCCATTTTTTTCTACAGAACTTTGAAATGCTTTTGCTTTGCATTTTTTCATGAATGTCTATTAGTCTCTGAAATTCTCCTTTAAATCTCACTTCATTATAAAGCCATGCTAACTTCTTCCATCTGATCCATTGCCTCTTCCACTAGGCCTGTATTTAGTCCTTACTGCTTCATGATCCATTTGCAAGTGTTTTGATGGACAGGGAGATAATCTGGCTGCATTACCTGCCACGGCATTCATCAACAGGGCAACAGGGCTGACTATGTTTATTTGTCCTATTAAATGGCTCTCTCCTAACGTACTGCTAGATAAATATGCTTCCTGAAAAGAAACAGAGTAGCAGAGAAAGAAGAACTGTTCTTTGATCAAAAGTGGTCAAGCACAAGATAATTTAGATTGCATTGTAGTTTTTATTGACTCCACAGCTAAATTTAATGTTCTCTGAATTTAAGAACTATATTTCTATTTAATTCAAATACACACACAGTGATACGTATAAAAATTATCAATAAAAGTTTGGGCAAGAGAAGAGCTTTAGAAAGATAAGATTGCTGTCATAGGAGCTCATCTTTAGCTTCTTAAATTATAATTTATTCAGTTCTTTTGTTTTCAAATACTTGTGGTATTACTTTTGAGTAAATATAATGTGCAATTTTGCTGTATATTGGAAAGTATTTTCCAAATTAAAATTTCAGTTATATGTTGAAGACCTTAGACTTGACTGAATTTGAATGGAAATACAATTATTTATTTGATGCTTCTGTCCTAATTCCATTTTTACATTTCAGGGTCAGTTAAATTGATCTTTACCCACATGGTAAATGACATTTGAAGATGACATTTGAAGTTGTCATTTAGCCTTTCCTGACATTTGCTATTTTATACTTACATATTTCACTTAATTGGAGCATTTATATTCAGCATGATTCAACTTAGAAGCACTTAAAATTAAAACTTCGGAGTATTCTACATTGATCTGCTGGCTAGCTCAGTTATTTAAGTTTATGTCGCCAATTAATCATGGGGGTAAGTGGTTAATACAATTAACTGTTAATTTTCTCTTTCCTTCACAAAGGAAGAGTTTCTTACCATTACATTACCCAAGAACCTTGAATAATAGCAGAAATAACTAGACCAATTGCTTACTTATTCAGGTATATAATGAGCAACTAATACATTAGTATGTGGTTGTATCCACTGCCTCTTTGCATATGAAGAAAAGAAAAAATTTCATAGAACTTTATCAAGTGATCCATTTGTGTGTATTTAGGAGTATCTGTTATATGGAAAGTATTATCCATCAAGGGTAAAATATAGCTATTGGGTTTATTCATTTAGTGGTATGACTAAGTTTAAATTAGAATAATTGTGTTCTAGAGTCATTCTGAAAGTAGTTATCCTATTTTTAATTCTACTAGTGTTAATTTTATTCTGTAATACATATACAATTCTCAATTTTCCCAACTGTTAAAATCAAAAATGAAACTTAGAAACTTATTGACTGGGAGAAGTGGCTCATGCTTGTAATCGCAACACTTTGGGAAGCCAAGGCGGGCAGATCACGAGATCAGGAGATCGAGACCATTCTGGCTAACACGGTGAAACCCTGTCTCTACTAAAAATACAGAAAAATTAGCCAGGTGTGATGGCATGTGCCTATAATCCCAGCTACTTGGGAGGCTGAGGCAGGAGAATTGCTTGAGCCTAGGAGAATTGCTTGAGCCCAGGAGGTGGAGGTTGCAGTGAGCCAAGATTGCATCACTGCACTCCGGCCTGGGAACAGAGTGAGACTTCGTCTTAAAAAAAAAAAAAAAAAAGAAATCTTTCAGTTAGTTTAACTCCTTACACTACAGCCTGTTCATTGTTAATTTAATGTGAGATTATAGACAAAATTATTAATACTAAATGTTTCATTGTTATAGTATATACTTTCCATTTTAAAGCCTGTGGGAAGGTAAAAGGTGGGAGAAGGGAGAGGATCAGGAGAAATAATGGGCACTAGGCTTAATACCTGGGTGATAAAATAATCTTTACAGCAAACCCCCATGACACAAGTTTACCTATGTAACAAACTTGCATATGTACAACTGAACTTAAAACAAAAGTTAAAAAAAATTTTTTTAAATTATAGGTATTCAAACAATTCAATGCTATCAATGATTTTAAACCACAACTTCTACAATTCTGAGATCATAGTTTTAAATAATCTTTCATTGATTAGATAACACTTGACATTATTTTTCAGGAAAAAGGCTTATGAATATTTTCTGAACCTTTGTACTTTTGAAAATAGCCTTTGATTGATTTCACACAGGAATGGCAGAATAAAATTAGTGAGTCAAAAAAATCTGTCTTATTATATATTAGCCCTGGCATTCATTTTGCAATGGAGAAGTATGAGATCAGTCTGACTTGTATTCCTTTGTAGGTCAGATTATTTTCTCTCTACGTATTTATGGATATTTTTCTTCATCATTTATATTAATCTGAGTTCCCCAGTGGGAAACAGGATTCACCCAAGATGGTTCAAATGAAAATAGATTATTACAGCGGTGTGGGCAGGATTATGGGAACAAACCAGGGCTGGCAAGGCATTCAGAAAAAACTTGCTGCTCTTGGAAACCATCACCACCCTGAGAAATGAAGACATAGCTAAGGAAATAGTATTGTAGAGGCCAGTGAAAACTAACCGTGGAGTAGGGTCCTCCCAGTGGGATCTATCGCCTGAAGGGGACTTAACTACTGCCTAAAAATGTGGTGTTATAAAAGAAAGGAAGTGAGGAGAAATACTCTGAACCATCTCTTCTCCCACCTTCCATCCCTCAGCGTGCCTGCCAGTGCTTTGTATTGGCCAAACCCAAGGAGTCGTCAATTGGTGGGGAGACAGCCTGGGTAAAGTTTGCAGAAGTCAGCCTCCTGGAGCACAGAGCAGGGCAGAGAAGGAACGAGCATGAATCTGAGTAGCTAAAGAAGAATACCCAGTTCAGAAATACCACCTGGGCATATCTAAGTGATGGTCTTTGTTTATAACATGTCCAGAACATACAGAAAATTAACACTTGTTTATTCATTATTTCAGAAAAGCTTTCTTGTATTATAGATTTGATAATCATGTGCTCTTTTTTTCTTCTTAGCATTTTCTTCACTCTGTATTTCTTACTACCTTCTCATCCTTTCATTTTTTAGTCCTTTTCCTCTGTGGCCTTGGAAAATTTTCAAGTTTGTTTTCAATATTATTAAATCAATTTTCTGCTATGTCATTTGTGCTCCTTAAAGACATCAGTGCAAAATTTCATTCTTGCATTGAATTTTAGTGACCTTTTTGAGTTTTCTTATTCCTGACACCTTCCTAGTCTTTAGAGCTTAATCTCCTCTTACAACTTTCTTGTTAGTTCATAGAGGCCATCTTTGTTATCCTTTTAAGAATACAATATTTTATAAAACTATCTTCTGTTTCTCATAGCAAATAGTTTTCAGAAATGTTTGGGGGCTCTTTTTCTTTTTTTAGCTGACTTTTTAAGTCATCCTGATGCATTTTACTTTTACAGCTTTGAGGTTTGATTTACATACCATAAATTCACTTAATTGTACAATTTAATGGTTTTTTAGTACATATGCAGAGTTATGCAACCATCACCATAACCCAAATTTAGGACATTTCCATCACTTCGTAAAGATCTTTCATGTCCATTTGCAGTCACCTTCTGTTCTTAGCTCTAACCCCAATCAGCTACTAATCTATTTTTGGAATCTGTGGCTTTTGTTTTCTGAATATCTCATATAATTACAATCATAAAATATGTCATATTTTGTATCTGGCTTCTTTCACCTAGACCAGTGTTTTTGAGGTTCATCCCTGTAGCGTGTATCAGTAATTCATTTCTTTTTATTTCCAAGTAATATTCAATTGTATATATATACCACATGTTGTTTATTCATTCAGCAGCTTTTGGACATTGGATACTTTCTAATTTTATAAATAATGCTGTTATAAACATACACATGCAAGTTTTTGTGTGGATATATGTTTTCATTTCTATTGGGTAGATAGCTAAGATTAGAATTTGGGGGTCATATGGTGAATTTGTGTCTGACTTTTTAAAGAAACTGCAAAGGGGTTGCACCATTTTACATTCCCACCAGCAATGGATGAGGGTTCCAATTTATCCACACCCTTGTCAATACTGATTGTATATCTTTTTTATTATTATTATTGTTAGTCTACTTGGTATCAAATGATACATCATTGTGGTTTTAATTTGTTTCCCTAATGATATTGAGTATCTTTTCATCTGCTTATTGTGCACTCATATCTCTTATTTTGTGCAATGTGTATTGACAGTGTTTAGCCCATATTTAATTGGGTTGTCTACTTACTTTTGAGTTCCAATTTAAGCTCCATCTGTATTTTGGATATAAGTCTTTCATCAGATACATGATTTGAAAATGTCGTCTTCTTAGGCTTGTCTTTTTACTTTCTTAATAGTGTCTTTTGAAGTGCAAAAGTTTTCGATTTTGATGAAGTCCAATTTATATTTTTTTTGTTTTATCACTTACGCTTTTGGTGTCACATCTAAGATGTCTTTGCCTAACCTACAGGAAAATTCACTTCAATGTTTTTTTCCTAAGACTTTTGTGGATTTAGCTCTTACATTCAGATCTACAATCCAAATTGAGTCATTTTCATGTATAGAGTGAGTTGGGGGTCTAAATTCATCCTTTGCATGTGGATCTCGAATTGCCCCAGTACCGTTTGTCAGAAAGACTATCCTTTCCTTTTTGAATTGATTTTTTCTCTTTTTCTTTCTCTTAGAAAATATCATCATTGAATGTCAAATATTCTTTATAGATTCAATGTTGGCTTTATATACTCACTATGTGGCTTTTTTCTTAGTCCCTCTCACTATCCACTTGCTACTAGTTGTCCCTTCTCAGAGCCAAAGGTATAGAACAGCTTGATGTGCACAATTCCAGCTCAATTACTGATGATTGTTAACATTCAGCTAGTTCTGGCCTGTTTGAAGTAGGAAAGGCTGCTACTGCAGCACTCAGGTACACTGACTCTGAGGGAGACATATCTTAGAAATATTTGAAGCAGTTTGTAGTTGTTCTTTACCTACCTTTAGTATATGAAAAACAATAAACCTCAACATGGGTGCTCCCAAGCCTTTTCTACCTATGTTTCTTCCCCTGAATGTTTGGATAAGGAAAGAATATATCTCATGATTCATTGCACAGCTAGTCACCTACCTTTTTTTCCTTGCCTAATTCCTACTTGTTTGAATATTTAACCACCAGAGAGCTACAGTATTGTCTGTGCAATACTTATTTATGTATTGGGGAAAATAGGATTGGGATGCAGAAGTTTTAGCTGCCTGATTTTTTAAATAACTTTGTTGAATCATATTTTACATATAATATAATTAATCCATTCCAATGGCACAATTCAGTGATTTTGTAGTAAACTTCCAAGTTGTACAACAATGACCAGAAATCAGTTTTAGTACGTTTTCATTACCATAGTAGTAAGATTCTTCATGCTCATTTACTGTTAATTCCTATTTCTTCCTTCCCTTTGACTACTTCCAGCCAATTACTAATCTACTTCTTTTATCTATGAATTTACCTTTTCTAGACATTTCATATAATGTCTAGAATTACAGTGTATGTGGTCTCTTAGGTTTGGCTTCTTTTACTTAATACACTGTTTTTCAAGTTCATCTGTGTCATATCATGTGTCAGTAGTTCATTCCTTTTGTAAATTGCCCAATAATATTCCACTGGACAGATATCATATTTTATCTATTCATTCACCAGTAGATGGAATTTTGGGTTGTTTCCAACTTTTGGTTATTATGAACAATGCTGCTAGGAATAGTACCGTGCACGTCCTTTGTGGATATACGTTTTTATTTCTCTTGGGTATGTACCTAAGATTGGAATTGCTGGGTTATATAGCAAATTTACATTTAACCTTTGAAGAAACAGGATGTCTAGTTTTTATTGGTCTGCATGTCCAATCCTTCTGTTTCAGGCATTAAAGGCTATATATTAGATGGCTTATATTTCTCATTTGAATTCCGCTGATGTTATTGTTAAAAGAAAATTTTCTCAGATTCTGGTTAATGCTTGATTGCCACCTTAGTTTTTGATATTACTGTGTTTACATTTTTGTCTTTGCCTTCAGATATATTTTAATCAGAAGTAAATGATAGCTTCATACTATATTAACTCAGAATTCTGTCAATTTGAGTAACAATATGAATGGGGTAAATTTTCTTTAAAAAATAATACTTTAGGAAATAAGTCTGATTCATCTTTGATTACTTTCCTTAACTTCATTAATATGTGGAATATTTTATTCCTATGGCAGTGATATCTCATGCTCTTGTGTACATGCATTTATTTCCTCCAGGTACTTATTTATTATTTATTAAGGCACTACTATATGTGTAGTTCTTAAGTTGCTCTCATGTCTAAAAAAGATGTATGTGCATGTATGTGTATTCTTTAGCATTATATCAAGAGACTAAGGAATTTTCATAGCCTAGAATATGGTACTTACTTTTGTTCAAGTTAAATTTTCAGAAACTTAGTGATTGTCCATTTATTCTAAAGTAACTTAGAAATGAGCCGACTGATTTGAACACATACCAGTACAATTCCAGAGGATATCAAGATGCCTGTTAACATGAAGTAAAATCAAATTATAACTTATTTCAGTGGGCATGTCTTCTAATATTTGTGATATGCTTCAAAATTACCTGTTTGGTATATGAATAGAGGTGTCAGAGATTCTGATTACCCTTTTGTTTTAGAATTTGCTAAGCAGTTTTTAAAGTGCGCTGAAATTCTTTTCAGAAACTAAAACACATACATATATACACATTCACAGACACATATATGCTTCAGCATACATACACGATTTTCACATGCAGACACACGCACATAGACAGGCACATACACTCATGCACATTTGCTCTATGAATGTACACATAAGCAAACACACTCCATGGCTGTTTTACTTGCTTTTAAAAGATGGACTTTGTTCTTTGCCCTTTTAAATGTACTCTCAATTTTTAAAATAAAGCTAATTACTTCTGTCTCTACTTTCCTTACCATAAAAATAGGAAAAGGCCAAAGAAGATCAACTATCCCCAAGAATAGTTAATTAGCATAGATTCAAATCATGAAAAGAAAATTTTTTAAATCTATTTAAGATTGCAGAGAAAATATTCTATAATCTTACTTTATTCATGATTTTTACTTAATAGTACATGGACAGAGATTACAGAAGTTGTGATTGTCATGCTTTATTGATGATGTTTTCATACATTTGTAACAAAAAGTTAACTCAGTCTTTCTTTTTGTGATTTTATTTTTCAGCTTAGTTCAGTTATGTCCCTAGTAAACACCTACTGAACGCCAATTAAAAAATATCTAGGCAGGATTCTTCTTACTAGGAACCAAGGAACATACAAGCAAGGATAGAACAAAAAATCAAAATGTTGTCAACATGCTAGAGTGATAAACCTGAATTTACAAAATGAAATTTAATATGAATTAATGCAATGTCTTGAAATTTGATTTTTTTTTAATTTACACAAATACAAGAGGAGTGAAATATATTCATAGGTATTTACACCAAAAAAAGGCTTAGGAAGTTTAGTTGACCATAAACTAGGTACTAATTCATATTATATGAGAAATGTTTGAAAGAACTGGGGAGTGTTTATGGCCTGAAGAAGAAAATATTTGAGATGTGATTGCTCTCTTCCGATGTTTGAAGAGATGTACCACGTATAGAAGATAAATTAGATTTTTAAAATCACTTTAAGTGGTTTTTAACTTTAAGTAGATTTGTGATCAAAATAAAGACTTTGTTATTCATTAGAGACATCTGTAAAGGGAATGCATCACCTGCCTCATAGAGAAGCAAGCTCCTGGTTACCGGGAAAACACAGGTAGGGTATAGGTAGTGTAGGAAAGATTCTTGTAAGGCACTGTACGGAAGGTTGTGTTTCTTGGACTCTTTCCACATACATGACCTTAGCAGTCCAGGGCAGAGTTTGAACATTCCAGTGTTACTAGGGGCCAAGCAGTGTATATGAATGAGTGAAGCTGTCTATATTGGAAGTGATGGGGCCAACTGGAGAGCGTATGTTGTGTGTGTCTTTTTTTTTTTTTTTTTTTTGAGACAGAATCTCACTCTGTCACCTAGGCTGGAGTGCAGTGGCATGATCCTGGCTCACTGCAACCTCCACCTCCCAGGTTCAAGCAGTTCTCGTACCTCAGCCTCCCGAGTAGCTGGGATTACAAGTGTCCACCACCACGCCCAGCTGTTTTTTTTTTTTTAATTATACTTTAAGTTCTAGGGTACATGTGCACAACGTGCAGGTTTGTTACATATGTATACATGTGCCATGTTGGTGTGCTGTACCCATTAACTCATCATTTACATTAGGTATCTCTCCTAATGCTATCCCTCGTCCCTGTCCCCTCCCCACAATAGGCCCCGGTATGTGATGTTCCCCTTCCTGTGTCCAAGTGATCTCATTGTCCAGCTATTTTTTTTGTATTTTAGTAGAGACGGAATTTCACCATGTTGTCCAGGCTGGTCTCAAGCTCCTGAGCTCAGGCAGTCTACCCACCTCAGCCTCCCAAAGTGCTAGGATTACAGGCATGAGCCACCGTGCCCAGCCGAGAGTGTATGTCTTAATATTCAATTTTAACCCAGTGTTGCCATGCCATAATCTCAACCCAACTTTACCCGTTCTTCAAATGTTTCAAGTGAAACTGGAAATTTGGATTTTTCAAATGTAAATGGTTTACATTTTTAAATTTGGTAACTAATTCCAAAAATTTTAAAGCATAATTGTGGGCTATTACATTTAACCTAGTCCAGGAATTACCCTCAGAAACTTGCTTCTACATCCTTTTAGTGCATTTTGGAAATTAATGAATACTCTGACCTTTAAATTTGTGTTATGAAATATCTTAATTATGTAATTGTGTAAAGAACAATTTTTAAACACTCACATAATGCCCACCCCTTAGCGTCCTGCCATCTTGTAATGGCACATTCAAGCATATTTCTTACAAGATTCTAAAGCTGATAGAACAATGTTGCTAATTTCACTGCATTAATGAGTTCGAAGCTGGTTGAGATGCAGTGTAGAATAGACTGGACAGCTCATCCTTTTACCTTATACATGTTGGCCACAGTTTTTTTCTTTACCTCAATTATAAACAAAGGCCTTAAGGAACTGTGGTCACTACCCAGACATAATTTTGTAAATGTCTTTTAATTACTCAATGCAATAATGGTTAGAACCCAATCCATTAACAAGAGTGAATTAGAATACATATCTGCATTTGTTGTTATCATCCATAGTTTAATAAACATATCTTTACTGTGGATCTAAGATATAAAATAATTTTTTTTTTGAGACGGAGTCTTGCTCTATTGCCCAGGCTGGAGTGCAGGGGCTCGATCTCAGCTCACTGCAAGCTCCACCTCCCGGGTTCATGCCATTCTCCTGCCTCAGTCTCCTGAGTAACTGGGACTACAGGCGCCCGCTACCACGCCCGGCTACTTTTTTGTATTTTTAGTAGAGACAGGGTTTCACTGTGTTAGCCAGGATGGTCTTGATCTCCTGACCTCATGATCCACCCACTTCGGCCTCCCAAAGTGCTGGGATTACAGGCGTGAACCACCAGGTTCTCAGATTTTTTAAACTGTAAGCTGAGAAATATCCCAGTCGTAAATCCATTTGCTTGGGTGGAGTTCCCTGAGGCTTTTGCATGGTGCCATTCAAGTGTAATACATGATATATTAAAGAAGCACTTAGCATGTTGGCTTTGATTTTTTAAAGCAAGGTGGTGTTGCTTTGTGATCAGTTTATTATTGGCAGTTTGACAGACCCTCTAATAACCCATACCCTGCTCCAAAAGAAGGTTCTACAATGATGAAAGGATTACTTGTATCATAGACTATTTCAGTGGTAGCCTTGAGTCCCTTGACAAATCCCAGAGAAGCTTAGTAAATACAGGGGCCAATTCTTCCTAAGGATCCAGGAAATGTTTTCATCATTTGATATGAACTACATAATGGAAGACAGCCAATATTGAGTTCTAACCTGACTTTTAAAGGGGATGTTTTCACAAAGATCTTGTAGGCCTCAACTATTACAGTTTCTGATCAATGCTATCTCCTCCAGTTCTATTGTAACCACATCCCATTAACAAGAGAAGCCTCTACTTTTTTTTTTTCTTCTTTCTGATATCCCATGGTTTTTAAGCTGTCTTAGATTTTCTGGAGTTAAGTTCAGCATTTTACTTTCTAAGTTTCTGATGTGCCTAAATTTCACTGTACTCTTAGGTTGGTGCAAAAGTAATTGTGGTTTTGCCATTTTAATGTTTAATGCCACTAATAGTTACAAAACATGGGTTCCAGTTTAAAGACATTAAGCATTATTACCAAATAATACACTAGGAAAAGGGCAGAGATGTTCTAAAGTAATTACTGGCACCAAAGAATGGCTTAAAAAGACACCGTACAGTTGAAGGGCCATTCAAACCTATTTGACCCTGTGAAGACAATTCTGATTCCCACACCAAGAAAGACTTAAAAGTTTTCTCTTTTATTTGTAGCCTGATTCAAGGGTATGCTTTACAGATTGATTCACTAATATTCCTTAACAATAAAGAATTCACATAACTCTGTAGTCAATCTGACCTCTGCTGTACGTATCTACTTTATCACATGGGAAAGGAATAGAGGAACTAAGAAAAGGAAAATTTATTGCATTCTTTAATTTGAAAAAATAATAATAATACCTTGATCACAGCTATTTTAGTTTGGCATTGTATTAGTTTTTAGAGCAGAAAAATAGTTTTCTCAGCTTTTAAAATTTGCTTTTATTTAGGCATTCACTGGAGATAGGATAAAATAAGTTTGGCAGCCTCATAACTCAGAAGATAGGAATGGTATCTGGACTTACGGAATGGAGAAAGGGTTTCGCTGTCTAGCAGAAGAGGGTTGGTTGATTTATTGGCAAATTCAGATCTCTGCCTTCATGACATGAACATCTGTATGCCAGATACACCTCCTCACCTCTGACATGTGCCTCTGTGATCATCTTTAGAAGGGAATCAGAGTGAAAAATCCAGGACTTTTAAAATTTATTATTACGTCTGGAAACAATTTCCAGATTTAAATTGCCAGTCAACTTTCCTTCCCATATCTTCTAACATTATTTATTAGAATTAATGAATTAATAATGTTTCTCTTCTTCCTTTGTCTATTCTTATTTTTTTTTTTTTTTTTTTTTTTTTTTTGAGACTGAGTATCAGCTCCGCCTCCCGGGTTCGAGCCATTCTCCTACCTCAGCCTCCTGAGTAGCTGGGACTACAGGCACCCGCCACCACGCCTGGTTAATATTTTGTATTTTTAGTAGAGACAGAGTTTCACTCTATTAGCCAAGATGGTCTCAATCTCTTGACCTCGTGATCCACCCACCTCGGCCTCCCAAAGTGCTGGGACTACAGGCGTGAGCCACCACTACCAGCTTCTATTCTTTTCTAAAGTCTGGCTTTTTAAACTATCACTGTAAGTTTGGAAAATCTAATTCTTAAATTAAAATTGAGAATTTCCTGGGTATAGTTCCCTTTGTATTTGTCTTTGTGCTTCAACTCTATAAATTTACATAAGTAGGGAATTTTGGAAAATATAAAGTTATTTTTCTTCTCTTGCCTAGAAAAACTATAGAAACAGAATGATAAAATTTGCTAAAACTAAGGGTGGGATGGACAAATATAAATCAGAAGCATAGATAAAGGCATTGTGAAGATGTATATATCACTTCTTCCTAAAAATGAAGAATAAAAGCTAAGTTCAAATAGAAGAAACACTTCAAAAATGTGCTGATTCACACCCAATAATAAGCTTAAATGTTAGGATGAAATTTATTAGCTTTTAACTCATATATACCTTTGGTGCTAATTGAACACCTGCTATTATTAAGGGAAGCATCTACAATTTAGAACTGGAAAAGTGAACTTTAAAAATAATTTCTTTTTTTTTTTTTTGAGACAGAGTCTTGCTCTGTCGCCCAGGCTGGACTGCAGTGGCACGATCTCGGCTCACTGCAAGCTCCACCTCCCGGGTTCACGCCATTCTCCTGCCTCAGCCTCCCCAGTAGCTGGGACTACAGGCGCCCGCCACTGCACCCAGCTAATTTTTTGTATTTTTTAGTAGAGACAGAGTTTCATTGTATTAGCCAGGATGGTCTCGATCTCCTGACCTTGTGATCTACCTGCCTCGGCCTCCCAAAGTGCTGGGATTACAGGCGAGAGCCACCGCACCCTGCCTAAAAATAATTTCTTTAAGCTCAGTTTCGTTAAAATTTTTTTCTGGAATCAAAATAGTGGCAAAGGCAGGGGAGAAATAAAAACAAGGAAAATACATTAAGCTTTATTTTTCTTATGTTTGATAACCTCAACTCTTCCTCTTAGCCTTTTACATTCACGTTTTTTTGCTTTTATGGAATTTGAATAAGGGATATTTTTTATAAATATGAACTAAATTCATTAGCTTAATGTATTTTTTAATCCCAGTGGTGAAAAATGTTTGGTAGATGTGTCAGTGGTTTTTTGCTGCGTAGCAAACCATCCCAAAACTTTGTGGCTTAAAACAACATTTATGTGGCTCATAATTCTGTGGTCCATTCTGGTCTCAGGTAGGTCCATGCATGTATTTATGGTCAGCTAACAGCTAGAAGGCTCTGCATTGAGGATTAACTGGCTGTTCACTAGGGCAATGGTAGCAACTGGGCCACATGACTTTTCATGGAGCAGGCCAGCCCAGACTTAAAACACAAGGTAGCACATTTCCAAGAGAGAGTGAGCAGAATTGTATAATCTCTCAAGGATAGACTCAGAACCAGCATGCCATTTCTGCCACCACATTTTACAGGTCAAAGCAAGTCACAAGGCCAGCTCAGAAGAGGTACAGAAGTAGACTCGGCTTTTTTTTTTTTTTTTTTTTTTGACAGGGTCTTGCTGGAGTCTAGCGTCACCTAGGTTGGAGTATGTGGTGGGTTTATAGTTTACCACAGCCTCAAACTCCTGGGCTCAAGCTATCCTCCTGGCTCAGCTTCCTAAGTAGCTAGGACTAGCTGCATGCCACCATGACTGGCTAACTTTTAAAAAATTTTTGTAGAGATAAAGTCTCACTGTATTGCCCAGGCTGGTTTATTCACATATTCCTATTTACAGGCATACCTCAGAGATATTGCAGGCTCTGTTCTAGACCACAGCAATAAAGCAAGTCACACTATTGTTTGGTTTCCCAGTACATATAAAAGTTATGTTTATACTATACTATAGTCTGTTAAGTATGCAATAGCATGATATCTAAAAAAAAAAAAAAATGTATGTACCTTAATTTTAAAATTCTTTATTGCTAAAACATCCTAAGGATCATCTGAGCCTTCAGTGAGTCATCATCTTGTTGGGTGGCAGGTCTTCCCTGGATGTTGATGGCTGCTGACTGATCAGGGTGGTGGTTGCCAAAGGTTGGGGTGGCTATGACAATTCCCTAAAATAAGGCAACAGTGTTATTTGCCACATCAGTTGACTCTCCTTTTATGAAAGATTGCCTGCAATGCTGTTTGACAGCATTTTACCCACAGTAGAATCTCTTTCAAACTTGGAGTAAATTCTTGCAAACCTTGCCACTGTTTTATGAAGGGAGTTTATAGAATATTCTAAATCTTTTGTTGTCATTTCAACAAAGTTCATAGCATCTTCACAAGGAATACAGTTCATTTCAAGAAATCACTTGCTCATCCATAAGAAACAGCTCCTCATCCATTAAAGTTTTAACACAAGCTTGCAGCAAGTCAGTCACAATCAGGCTATACTTGTAGTTCTCTTGCTATTGTCACCACGTTTGCATTTATTTCCTCAATTGATGTCTCGAACCCCTCAAGTCACCCTTGAGGGTTAGAATCAACTTATTCCAAACTCCTGTTAATGTTTTTGCCTTTCCAATCAATCATGACTCTTATTTTTTGTGTGTGTTTTTGTTTGTTTGTTTGAGATGGAGTCTTGCTCTGTCACCCAGGCTGGAGTGTAGTGGCATGATCTCAGCTCACTGCAACCTCCACCTCCCGGGTTCTAGCAATTCTCCTGCCTCAGCCTCCTGAGTAGCTGGGACTACAGGCATGCACCACCACACTAGGCTAATTTTTGTATTTTTAGTAGAGACAGGGTTTCACCAGGTAGGCCAGGATTGTCTCGATCTCTTGACCTCATGATCTGCCCACCTCAGTCTCCCAAAGTGCTTGGATTACAGGCGTGAGCTACTACGCTTGGCCCAATCATGAATATTCTTAATGGCATCTAGAATGCCATTTCTTTCCAGAAGACTTTCAATTACTTTGCCCAGATTTATCATAAGAATCACTACCTGGCAGCTGTAGCCTTACAAAATACATTTTTAAAATAATAAGACTTGAAGGTTAAAGTTACTCCCTGATCTATGCGCTGCAGAATGGATTTTGTGTTAGCAGGCATGAAAACAACATTAGTCTCCTTGCACATCTCCATCAGAGCTCCTGTTTGACCAAGTGCATTATCAATGAGCAGTAATCTTTTGAAAGGGATCCTTTCTTTTGAGCAGTAGGTCTCAAAAGTGGGCTTAAAATATTTGGTAAACTGTGCTATAAATTGATATGCTATCATAAAGCCTTTGTTCTTTCATTTATAGAACAGAGGCAGAATAGGTTTAACATAATTCTTAATGACCCTAGGATTTTCAGAATGGTAAATGAGCATTGGTTTCAACTTAAAGTTATCAGCCACATTGGCCCCCAACAAGAGAGCCTGTCTTTGAAGCTTTGAAGTTAGGCATTTACTTCTCCTTTTTAGCTATGAAAGTTCTAGATGGCATCTTCTTCCAATAGAAGCCTGTTTTATCTGCATTGAAAATCTATTATTTAGTGTAGCCACCTTCACCAATCATCTTACCTAGATCTTCTGAATAGCATGCTGCAGCTTCTATATCAGCACTTGCTGCTGAACCTTGCACTTTTGTGCTATGGAGGTAGCTTCTTTTCTTAAACCTCGTGTACCAACGTCCACTAGCTTCTAACATTTCTTCTGCAGCTTCCCCACCTCTCTTCCTTCACTTTCATAGAACTGAAGAGTTAGGGCCTTGCCCTGGGGTATGTTGTGGGTTGTTTGATCTTTTATCCAGACCACTAAAACTTTTTGTAAATCAGCAATAAGGCTGTTTTGCTTTCTTATTATTTGTATGTTCACTAGAGTGGCACTTTTAATTTATTTATAGAACTTTTTCTTTGCATTCACAACTTGGCTAAGAGGCCTAGGTGTTTGTCACAAGAGGCCTAGCTTTTGGTTTATCTTAGCTTTGGACATGCCTACCTCACCAAGCTTAATTATTTCTAGCTTTTGATTTAAAGTGAGAGATGTATGACTCTTACTTTCACTTGAAAACTTAGGGGCCATTATAGGGTTATTAATTGGCCTTATTTCAATACTGTTGTGTCTCAGGGAATAGAGAGGCCTGAGAGGGAGAGAGATGGGAGAACAGCCAGTTGGTAGAGCAGATAGAACACACACATTTAAGTTAGCCAATTTATATCAGCACAGTTCATCGTGCCCCAAAACAATTCCAAGAGTAACATCAAAGATCATTCATCACAGATTATTATAATGGATATAATAATACTGAGAAAGTCTGAGACATTGGGAGGACTACCAAAATGTAACAGAGACACAAAATGAGCACATGCTTTTAGAAAAATTGCACCAATAGACCTGCTCAATGCAGTTTCCACAAACCTTAAATTTGTAAAAATTGTGGTATCTGTGAAGTACAATACAGTGAAGCTCAATAAATCAAGGTATGCCTGTGCTTTATATCAACTCTAGATTACTTATGATACCTAACACAATGTAAATGTTATGTGAATAGTGGTTTTACTATATCATTTTTAAGTTTGCATTACTTTTTATTATTGTGCTTAAAAAAAATTCAATCTATGGTTGGTTGAATCCACAGATGTGAACCCTGTAGATACAGAGGGCCAGCTATATGTGATATGTCCTGTTTTAAATACTTTTCAGCTCATACAATTTTTACTCTTTAGTCTTTTTGTTGAAAAGCCTAAGACATTTTTATTTTTCCAGCTTCTTTCCATTTTATATTCCAGCTTTTTAAAGGTCTACTTTTAAAGTTGATCTTTTCAAATGGGCTTTTATTTGTTTACCCATTTTTATCATTTATCAACTTTTAGTAATGCTTCCAAAACAAATCTAGGTAAGAAATAAAGCTCCAGTAGCTGTTTCCTCATTGAACTGACATAGACTGAGCACCTACTTTGTGTCAGGTATATTTCCAAGAGCAGGAGCTCTAACAGAGACCAATTCTAGGAGCCTGCTCTTGTGGAGCTCACATTGCAGAATGAGAAAACAGACATGAAACAAACAAATATACAAGTCAGTTGGTGAGATTAGAGGAGCTATGGGGAAAAAGAAAAGCAGAATTAGGAAGACAAGGAATGTGCAGAGGAAGAGAATGGGGGAAGGATTTGCTTTTTGATATGAAATGGCCTGGGAAGGTCTCTCTGATTAGGGAACCTGAGGAGACTATGGAAGTGGGTCATGAGAGTGTATGAGGGAAGAATGTTGCAGGCAGAGGAAACCATAGTCCAAAGGCCCCAAACAGGGGCATGCTTGGCATGTTTGAGGAACTGCAAGGATGCCTGTGACACTAGAGCAAAGAAAGCAGTGAGGAATGTGGTGGGAGATGAGGTTGAAGGGCTTGTTTGGGATGTGGAGTTGGCAGGTGGGGTGACCACATAGAGTGGGCTGGTGGTTGACAGAGCCAGCTACACATTCTAATCACTCTGGGAGCTTTGAAAAAATGTCTGGGCCCAATCCCAAAATCTCTTTTAATTGGTCTGGGTTGAAATCTGGTCAAGTCTTTATAAAACGTTACCAGAATAAATCTAGTGTGTAGTCAGGGTCTGGTATACCTTAGTAAAGCGTGGCTCTGACTCTGAGTGAGAGGGGAAGCCACTGAAAGATTTTGCACAGAATGACACAGCTTGACCACCCTGGCATGTGCCTCTTCCTCACCCACATTCCCCTCTGGACCCTACGATCATGCCTTAGTATGAAGCTTGGGATCCTGCCTCACCCTTTTAGAGAAGAGAGTGAATGCGACCTAAGCAAGCTCTCTGGGCACTTCACCTGTTCTGCCTCTGCCAGGTTGTCTGGGTAAGTGTCAAGGATGTAATAGAAGGAAAAGAGGAAGACTTCTAGGAACAAGAGCCCCTCCTGTCCCCTTCCAAGACAAGTTGGAGACAGAGCTCCTGCCTTTTTCAGTTTGCTTCCAGCAGGCAATCCCTGGGCCTCCCTCCCAGTGTTAGTCACAGTATTTACTGATTGATTTAAGAACCAATAAGTGGTGTATGTCACTTCTGCTGATCCCTATGATGAAAATATTAAAACTCCTGCACATATGTCATATATGTAACCTAGTACCCCAAACCTTGCAGTCATGTTCTGTTACCATAAAAGATATGCTCAGAAATAATATAAGCCTGCTATCTAAATTGCGCCTTTTTTCCTTTGAAGTAACAGTATAATGTAGTTGTTCAGACTGGGAACTCTGAAACTGGCTAATTTGCATTCTGGTTCTAACACTAGCTAGCTGAGTGACAAATCCATTGTGTGCTTCAGACAATGGTGTCAATAAGGCTGTTGTCAGTCTGAATGAGTAGATACATATAAAGTGCTTAGAAAAGTGCATGACACATATTTAGGGCTCAAAAAAATCTAAATATTAATGTGTCTATAGTTTCCTTCTTGATTTAATTACCACACAAATGAATCTCTCTTTAATTTTATCAATAGCATAGGAGACTTCTATATGCATAATACGTCTTTTGGTAGCATGTTAGGCACATTCTTCTCTGTTGTTTAATTGCTAAAAACATAAAGATGCTACATCTTAAGTGGAGTAAATTTCAATTGAGAAAAGGAAGGTAATCTCAAAACAGTTTTAGAAAACAAACAACCCATTTTATATCATTGCTGTGCAAAAATAATTACTGGCAAAACTCTCTAATTCCTGGCCTTCTCATGGTCAGAAAGAACAGCAGCCTCTTTTGGACAAGCTGAGGCTGGGAATGTAAAGAATTAAGAAGTGAACAAGAAATGTTTTCAACATATTTATCTAGAGAACCATCTAGAGAAGTGCCTGCTTTGCCAGCAAAGATGAAAATCTGAGATTCCATTGTGGCCTCCCAAACTGCTCCCCTAGCAGAGGTTACAAGATTTAGTGGATGATGGTGGGGGAGGACGATAAGCGGGGAGGTTACACAGTTTCATCCTCACAGGAAAGGGACTACTTGGACTCACATTATTTCTCTAACTTTCTTTATGCATAGAAATGTCTCATCTTTGTTTCATAGGATTCAGAAAGCTAATAAAAACTTACTGGAATATGAAAATATGATGAAATATTTATTGAAAATGCAAATGTGATACTTACAGGTACTAGCAGCCCTAAAGGCACCAGAAAGCTAATGTATCTTTATTCAAGGGGAAGGCTTTACTTCAGAGCTTTATTTGAGCTTAACACCCCACTTCAGTGATATCTAAATAAAAGTGAAATAGAAAATGCCTCTTAGGAAAGAATGCCCTAATTTCAGCATTTCTCTCATATTAATTTAGAGGTCTCATTTTAACATTGCCCACAGGATAAAGTCTAAATTTCTCAGCTGCACAAGCTGACCTCAATCTTTTCTGCATCTTCTTCTACCCCATCTCTACAGTGGCCCTACCTCCATCACTTCTTTTCAGGAGTTAGTGCATCTGAAAGGCACACTCATTTCTCTATATCTTTACTCCTAAAACAGTTTGTTCAGTTTTATTTCTGTTGAAATTTTGCATATCCTTCAAAAGTCAGTTCTCTTGGATGATTTTCTCTGATTCCCCAGGTCTGGAATTATAGCTTCTTCCTTTGCTCTCTCAGTTCCTTGTTCTTCATTTATTGCCCTGAGTTAGTTCTGCCCACTGTTTATCATCCTTTTATCATAATAAACAGTTAGCTCTTTCGGGAAAGAGTACAATATTTCTTAGTCATATGTGTTTGGCATATATACAGTACCACATATAGACCAGAAACTAAATACCTGTGAAATGAATGAAACACAAAGACCAAAAAACATTTCCAGAACTAGAACGTACTTTCTCGAAATCCCTGCATGTCATCTCTTTATCTCACAGCCATTTGTACTGCCACCCTTCTTTGTATGTCTTCTATGACGTCTAATTATGACATTTCTTGCTCAATTAGGAGCATTTACTGCTCCAAGTTGACCCTAGGACAATAATTTGACCTGAATGAGATCAAATTCAATCTTTATTCAATGCCCTTCAAGATCTGACTTATGCCATCAGCAAATCTCATGTCACTCCTCTCCTCTCACTCTGTAACATCCATACGAAATTTCTGTTCCAGAAATGGGTTTTCTGTGTGGAATGCCTTGTTTTTCCCTTTTCCTCCTCTTCATCTTCCATTGGCTGGCTACTCATGCACCAGATTCTAGATAAGATGTTGCTCATTTTGGAAATTATCCCTAGCTTCCCACACCATCTCCAGCCCCAGATTAGATAAATTCTTTCTCCTTAGTGATCTAATAGCTAACAGTTAGATATCAGGAAGACTTGGGTCAAGATCTGAAGCTATTGTTACTAGTAATTTTAGACATTTGCAAACTTTAGCTTATTAAGTCATAGATTTTAGACATTCGCAAACTTTAGCTTATTAAATCATAGATCACTGGGCCCCATCCTCAGAGTCTCTGAATCAGTGGGTCTGGGATGAATCTCAAGAATGTGCTTTTCCAACAGCTTTCTGGGTGACACTGATGATGCTGTTCTGAGGAGCACAGAGATAACTGATGCTTTCGATAATTTATTCATCTACTTTTGTTTGCCCCTGTAAACTTTAGTTTCAGCATCTGCAAAGTGAGGCTAAAAGGAGTGTTTAAAAATTAGTTGAGATAACGTATGTGAAGGGGTTGACATGAATTAGGGCTCAATGACAGTTAATATTGTTTTTGTTTTATCATTGCTTTCATAACACTGTGTTGAATTCCAAACTGAACAGATCGTGCCAAGTAAGCTGAGAACCCCCAAAAGAACAAAGATTGGTTTTATTATTATTGTGTCACAGGTGTCTTATGAAGTGTGTTAATAGTCAGTAAATAAACATACAATGGAGTGAATTCAAATACAAGCATTCAATAAGTATTTAGTGAAACAAATTTAATGCTTCTTGTAGGTAGCCCCTACCTAGAATGTTCCAGATTTCTCCATTTAGCTCACTTTATTCTTGGTATTCTTGGGACTGTTTTGTTGATTATTTCCTAAATTACTTTTTGGTTATGGTGAGTCAGTCCCCAAGCTTTCCTTTCTAAGAAGATTATACAAGCAACAGAAAGAACTTCTTCCTGTAAAGAACTAGAAATGAATAACCACGTGGGCTATTCATTTGTCTCTGTAGTTTCGGTTTCATACTGAATGAAAGCAATTGCATAAAAGTATTCCCTTGCCTTCTGTGCTTGAACATATGTCTTTACTTAACAGTGGATATGGGTTAGAAATTAACATGTGAAGAATTTAACTTTCATTTCTTTGCAAATTTATGAAGCCTCCTCTTTGGAAAAGCCTTTCCTATTTTTACTGTCAGTCTATACCCCTTTGACCTCAGAACCTCGTTTTTGGTATTCATATATTATTAGTTTGGCGAGTATTTTTTTCACCAAGTGCCATGTGGCAAGCACTATTTTTATGGTGGTGATGCGACACTAAAACAAAACCCCTGCTTCACGGAGCCTAAAGCGTAGCATTTATCGACTTGCACTGTAATTGTTTGCTTCTCTGTCTCCTCCCCTGCTAAGTTTCAGCCTCCTGATGGCAGATGCAGTATCTAATTGAACTTTGAGTCTCCCCCTCAATGTCTAGTATATGGTAGACATTCATATCTATGGATAATTATTATTTACATACAGAGACCCTTCATTATACTGGTGTGAGAAATGGAACTGAGCACCAGAGATCATATAATGCTTGTCCTTGAAACAGTTTGGCACGAGCTGTGTATTCTTTGACTTCCAAAGTGTTAGTTTGAATTTTAATTAGGATCAGCCAGTAAAATGTGGGAGATTTTACATAAGAATCCAGATTTCCAGCTTCTCTTGTAAAAGCCCACATTCCTGTATCACACAATGAGCTGAAGCTGTGGCTGGTCCACCTGCTTCTTGAGATGGGGCATGCCTTCTCCATTTCACTACAACCCTTACCATGCCCTATCATTTTGCACATGTCGGGGAGGGGCAGGGGGGTGATGTGTGGTGAAGGGAGAATGAAGTTCTTCCAATTCTTCATAAATTTACTGAAAGTGTGCGTTCATAAGCTTATAGCAACCTAACTCCCAACACTGTAAATAATAACTTACTTTTTTTCCTTCAGTGATGTGGAATGCTAACAAGCATTTGTTTACATTTGAACTATATATCATATTGAGTAAGCAATCTAAATTTTGTCTGTTGTTTTTCTGCATTTTCACAGTAGGTTTCTTGTATTTCTCAAATTAAATAATTGCCAGCTACATTCTACTGTAATGTGTATCCTAGTCCAAAGTAAAAATATATCTAAATCTATCTGGTTTAGAATTCTTTTCCTCCTTTTATGATTACTGAACTAATTCTTTTTATTTGTCTTGGTTTTGTCATTTGAGACTAGAATACTTAAAAACATAAAATTGAATTAAAATTATAGTTTATCCAACTAAATATATTCGTGCTTTGTTTCAGTTATCCTTAAAAAGAAGAGGAAGCAAAGATTTGCCAAAATCTGAAAAAAAGGCTCAACAGACTCCCACAGAGGTATGTGGAAATAAAATTTCAACTAGTACATCAAGTACCTCTAAGTGTATATAATAATAAGCTACATTTATAAATAGATATAATGTCCAGATAAACTTATGGAAAACAAAGTCAAATTTGCTTATCAATTATGTAGTTGTGGATACAGGCAGTATAAATCAGGATATTTACTAATAAAGCCAGCCGTAATATCCCTATTATAATTGCTTTACATTGTAAGCACACAGAAAAATGTCATTCGTACTTTATACGCTGCTGTATTTGAGAACTATACTCATGATGCTAATCTTGTCCTTTTATAATTAATAAGGTCAATAGAAAGGCTGTTCCTATAGTGTCAGGAGAAAGTAAAGAAAGGAATGTTACAGAGGGAAGTCAGAAGGGAGAGAAAGGCTCGTTATATCTTTAGAGACCCCTGGAATGAAGTAATTCTCCATACCAGTGATTGGAGAAGCAAAATAAAGGAGACAAAGGAATAAAAATGAAAGTTGAAAGATGTACTCAACATGGGCTTGTTAAAAACCTTAGAAACACAGCCACAGTAAAGACTAGCTCTGCTTCCAAGGTAAAAAGAGGTACCAATGGTTGTAATGAAGAAGATTTTAAAATGGAAGGGGAAACATTTGGGATAAAAGTGACACTATTGTTAAGGAAAGGGATCCCGATCCAGACCCCAAGAGAAAGGGATCCCGATCCAGACCCCAAGAGAGGGTTTTTAGATCTCACGCAAGAAAGAATTCAGGGCGAGCCCATAGAGTAAAGTGAAAACAAGTTTATTAGGAAAATAAAGGAAGAAAAGAATGGCTACTCCATAGACAGAGCAGCCCCGAGGGCTGCTGCTGGTTACCCATTTTATGGTTATTTCTTGATGATATGCTAAACAAGGGTGGATTATTCATGCCTCCCCTTTTTAGACCATCTAGGGTAACTTCCTGATGTTGTCATGGCATTTGTAAACTGTCATGGCACTGGTGGGATTGTAGCAGTGAAGATGACCAGAGGTCACTCTTGTGGCCATCTTGGTTTTGGTGAGTTTTAGCTGGCTTTTTTACTGGAACACGTTTTATCAGCAAGGTCTTTATGACCTGTATCTTGTGGTGACCTCATATCTCATCCTGTGACTCGGAATCCTTAACCATCTGGGAATGCAACCCAGTAGGTTTCAGCCTCATTTTACCCAACTCCTATTCAAGATGTAGTTGTTCTGGGTCACATGTCTTTGACATTATGACTCTCCAAAAGCACTTGGCTAGATGTTAACCTTTAAACTATGTCCATTGGATTCTATGGTACTGTAGTATACTTTTATGATTACAAGGTTTTTTTCACATTCGATAGATAATTTAACTAAAGTGATTTTAAATATTCAAAATTTGAAAAAGTTCATCTCAGACATTTTTTAAAGCATAACATATTAACTGTATATTATTTTCCTTTTTCCTCTCTGTACCTGCTGTATTCCTGCTCTGTTTTCTCTGGTACTTGCACCAGAATGTGTATAGACCTCAGCACTTTTAGAATCCCAGAGAGTCTCACAGCCAAGACCATGATATCATTTTTCTGTACCTTTCTCTCTGTTCCCTTAGTAAGTCCAAATATACTCTGTCACTACAGCTTTTCCACTCTGTCTTTGCTGTCACTTTATTCAACTCACTCTAAATATTTTGTTGTGAATCATTTCACGTGTTGCCATGAATCTTCTTTCCTACCTTGTTTATGGAGTAGACACTGTATCTACATTTTTCCTATTCTTACACTTTCTGTGTTGAAAGTTTATTTATTCTTTTCAACCATAGTCTCTGATGCAGGAATTCTTAACCGTTTAGTCTTGGCTTTATGGACCTCCACTCGCTATGCATGTGGGCAACTTTCTGCAAAAACATCCACAACTTTAATCAGTTTCTCAGTGAGGCCTGGGACCTTACAAAAGTCAGGATGCCATGCAATCCACCAGTTTGCCCAGTTCGCCCAGTTTTCATGGGCAAAAACTTCTTATTTATATATACTGCAGCATTTGAAGTTTCTGCTATCATTTCCAACACATCTATTTTCAGAGCTTATGACCTGTCACTTTTCAAAAACCCACCCTAGGAGATGGATCAGGCTATCTCCGACGGGATATCTCAATTATAAAATGGTCCATTTTTACAAAATTATAACGCGATTCCAATGTTCAGTCAAAGTTGCAAGCCATTGATCCACATATTTGAATTACTCAAAATATACCATTCTATTGTAATTCTTGTTTATGCATTCATCTCTCCTACTTAGCCAGGGCATTTTTGTAGACAGGACTCATCTTATTCAGCTTTGAATCATCTGTGTCTAGTGATTGGCATTCTGCACATGTTCAATACATGCTTTTAAATATTCCTGTGTCTCCTTTTTCTATGTTAAACCACACAAAATTGCCAACATGCTATTGATCTACAGAAATGGCAATTTCATATGGTCCAAACCGCTATTATTCATTTAGCTTTGTATTTCATTTTGTTAATTTGCTTCCGCATCTTTGATCTCTTCCTCACATGATCCTCCAGCAGCACAGTGACTTTAGTTACAGAGAATTTATATTGCACGGCAATTAAGAACTGTATCTCTAGGGCCAGGTTGCCTAGGTTGAAATCTCTGGCATATACCGACTGTATGAACTTGGGCCCGTTACTTATTCTTTTTGTGCCTCTATTTCCTCATGTATAAAATGGGAATCATAATAGAGAGTTGTTGCACGGAGTAAACGAGTTAATATATATAATCAATTAGAATGCAATTTAGTTTCTAGCAGTGGTTCTTAAAGTCAAAGCCAGGCTTAGCTCATTTATTACTGGCCTTCATCATATCTTTATGTTCCCCTCTTCACATGTAATTTGCATCTTAAATTGAGTGAGTCTTAAAATACACAAAAATAACAAATAACTTGCTTCACACCTCAGAGCATTTTAATTTTTCTTGCCTACTGTTCACTGTGGGAAATAGGAGCAAGTATTTACTGCTCAATTACTGTAGACCAGGCACTTTGCATGCAATCTCCTGTCTTTTTCAATAATTATGTATGATATTTCTATGCCAAGTTTCCAATGCAGCCTACAATAGTTGGGTTACAAGATGAGGATGCAAGCATATTGGCATACAGGGTTGTAAACTCTTGGCATTGCAGAAACTGCGCATTTTGTATCTCGAAAAGATTTATTTTCAAATAAATAAAATAATTACCATGCCCATTAGCCCTTGGTGCAGTTCCTTCCCTCATAATGCCTCTATTACATGCAGTCTTTGTCCAAGTGTTAAAATAATTGTTGTTTTCATTCCTTTGGGCAGGAGAGCTTTCATACACACTCATCAGATATTCTCTTTTTTATTTGCTTAATATAACCCAGTGAAGTGTTATTCTGCTTCAGTTTGTGCCTTGTATCACAACCACTGCTGTTTTGGTTAGACTCAATTTGCAGTATATGCCAACTATACTAGCAAATAAAGGCCTTGCCTTGCAATCAAGGACTTCCACCACACATGCAACCCTAGCTGGCTTCCCAGTCTCATCTACTCTTGCATGTCAAATAAAACCTAGCCTATATAAAAGCATATTTGACATTGTTGGTCATGTTTCTGTTCAAACATTGTTCTAATTATTGGCCTGCATGACCTTAGATTTCCCCTCCCAAACCTTTGACCTGTCTGTCTCCCTTCCTTTTTTTTTTTTTTTTTTTTTTTTAGATGGAGTCTTGCTCTATCATTCCTTCACCCAGGCTGGAGTGCAGTGGTGCAGTCTCAGCTTACTGCAACCTCCACCTCCCGGGTTTAAGCAATTCTCCTGCCTCAGTCTCCCGAGCAGCTGGGACTACAGGTGCATGCCACTATCCCAGCTAATTTTTGTATTTTTAAGAAAGACAGGGTTTCACCATATTGGCCAGGCTGGTCTCGAGCTCCTGACCTCGTGATCCACCCACCTCAGCCTCCCAAAGTGCTGGGATTAGAGACATGAGCCACCGCCTCCAGCCATCTGTCTCCCTTTCTTTTCTTCTCCTCATTGGTTGTGTCTGTGACCATTATGATAGGTTCAACCATCACCTCTACGTATCTCATCCACACGTCCTCACTTCTAGACCTGAGCTCTAAGTGCCAAGATGTAATCTTAGTAATCTAATCATGAGCCTGAGATTCTACATGACTGTTGATGGATGTTTCCACCCCGTGTCCCTCCACCAGAACACCTCACAGACAGCATTCTTAAAACCTTAAACCCATATTCTTCACACAAAACCATTTCCATTTCTCCTTTGTATTTTTCAATTTGGTTAATGACTGGGCTTTGAGGTTGTCCTGAGAATGTCATGAGAATGTATGAGAAGAACTTCTGTAAGTTTCATTCCACTATCCTTTCAGCAGGCAGAACCAATATTATCCATTTCAGACTGATGAGAGTACATCCTATTTTAAAAGTGATTTAAATGGAATGCTCCTCTTTGTTCATTCTCTATCCTTGCTATTGGCCATACAATCCAATGAGACCCCTCAACTTAAAAATTCAGGGTCATCTTTGATTCCTCTGCTGATGTGATCCAAAACATTGTAACATATCCTTGGTCTCATCCTCACTGAATTAGTGGGAGGGTCCCAGCACATAGTATAATATATTGTAGGCAGCTTCTCTCTTCCCTTATGAAATGAGTTCTTCTATCAAAGCTTTCCATGACATACCCTCTTCTCCTCCTCTCTGGATGCTACTAAGGCTCTCTCATCTCTTCTGGTAGTCCTTCTCTTCTTTCTTCTAAACCTCTTCTAGAGGAAAGTGTACAAGACAACAAAAACACATCTTATTTCTTTGCTTTTACCACATTGCTCTATATTATTTTCTTTTATGCTTCTTTTCTAGAGGCAGCATGTGCAGTGGAAGGAATATGAGTTTGGGACTCAGCCAGAATATAGACTGTGCTCTGTCACTTATTAACTTGTGCACTGCAATGTTACTAAATGTCTCCCATCGGTAAAGGGGAGATTGCATCACCTATCTTGAAGGGCTGATATAAGGATTCAATACTATATGGAATGTAATGTTCAGGTTCTGCACACTCAGCAGCTCTCAAACCCTTCATATTCCCATTAGTAGATAGGAAGACAAGAGATCTGTCCCCTGTTCTCCATCTCTTCCATCTCAAAGGCTCTGTGTGGTATTTACTGAGTGTCTCTGGCAGAAGCTCATTATTCTCCTCACCTTCTCACCAGTGGTTGCTCCTTTTTATTTATTTTCATTTTTTTAAATGAAGAAACCAAAGTTCACAGAAGTTACATGATTGGCTCAAAATACATACTTAAAAGATAATTTTGAGAAATTGTCCTTGGGAGAAATGTCCATAGATATAATAACATGCTTCGGTAATATCCCTCAGAGAAAGATTTCCACTAGTCCTTTTGTACTTTTCAGTTTAGTTAATGACTGGGCTCTGAGGCTGTCATAAGAATGTGTGAGAAGAACTTCTATAGTTCCACTATCCTTTCGCCAGGCTGCACCAGCTTTATCCATTTCAGACTGATGGGAGTACATCCTATTTAAAATGTGATCTAGATGGAAAAACTAACAATTTCTCCTTGGATGGACCATTCCAGTGTCAAACTTTCCTGACTTACAGGCCTCTAAAACAATTCTCCTTTGAATAAAAACAGGGGACAGATTATTTTCTAAGTGACACAGAAATCAAGAGCCTGAGCATTAGTTTCAGACAGAACTGGATTCAAATTTCACCTTCGTCCTTTGCTATTCATTAGCTGTGTAACCTTCAAAGAGTTACTGAACATCTTTAAACCAGGAACTTTAATACCTACTCCTAAATTTACTCTGAATATTAAATTAGGTTCATATTTGTAAAACACTTTTCAGCACTTGGCTCAGTGTAAGTGGCAAAAAAGTGGCAGCGAATGCAAAGGAACCACATGCTCCTTGAACAGATTTTATATTTATTACTGCAATAATGAAACAAAACAAAAGAAACACTGCTGAAATGATCACCAAACAGTTGTATGCAGTTACAACATATAATAATCTCTGAATAGTGATGACCACAGTTTGTCTCTTTTCATATTCCTTTTCCTTTTTGCTTCCAGGATGTAACATTGCTCTAATCTTTAATTTGCCAAAGAATTTAAGTGATCTGAAGAAAATAGTCAGTGTCTGCTTCTCTTTGTCTGTCATTAAATCTGTATTGCAAGAAAAAGAAATTATTTTTCCAGGTGTCCTCTTTTGGTTGTTTCCTTGATTTACATAAAAATGATGTCCTATCCTTGTCCCTCTTTTCCCCCAAATGAGGAGGACAATGAAGATCTGAAGTGCCAGCTGCAGTTCGTTAAGGAAGAAGCCGCTTTGATGAGAAAGAAAATGGCCAAGATTGATAAAGAAAAGGACAGATTTGAACACGAGCTTCAGAAGTACAGATCCTTTTATGGGGATCTGGACAGTCCTTTGCCCAAAGGAGAAGCTGGAGGCCCTCCCAGCACCAGGGAGGCCGAGCTCAAGCTACGGCTAAGGCTGGTGGAGGAAGAAGCCAACATCCTGGGCAGGAAAATCGTCGAACTGGAGGTGGAGAACAGAGGCCTGAAGGCGGAACTGGACGACCTTAGGGGTGATGATTTCAACGGCTCGGCCAACCCGCTCATGAGGGAGCAGAGCGAATCCCTGTCAGAGCTGCGGCAGCACCTGCAGCTGGTGGAAGACGAGACGGAGCTGCTGCGGAGGAACGTGGCCGACCTGGAGGAGCAGAACAAGCGCATCACTGCGGAGCTCAACAAGTACAAGTACAAGTCCGGCGGTCACGACAGCGCGCGGCACCACGACAACGCCAAGACCGAGGCCCTGCAGGAGGAGCTGAAGGCAGCGCGCCTGCAGATCAACGAGCTCAGCGGCAAGGTCATGCAGCTGCAGTACGAGAATCGCGTGCTTATGTCCAACATGCAGCGCTACGACCTGGCCTCGCACCTGGGCATCCGGGGCAGTCCCCGCGACAGCGACGCCGAGAGCGACGCAGGCAAGAAGGAGAGCGACGACGACTCGCGGCCGCCGCACCGCAAGCGCGAAGGGCCCATCGGCGGCGAGAGCGACTCGGAGGAGGTGCGCAACATCCGCTGCCTCACGCCCACGCGCTCCTTCTACCCGGCGCCCGGGCCTTGGCCCAAGAGCTTCTCCGATCGGCAGCAGATGAAGGACATCCGGTCGGAGGCCGAGCGCCTGGGCAAGACCATCGACCGGCTCATCGCCGACACGAGCACCATCATCACCGAGGCGCGCATCTACGTGGCCAACGGGGACCTGTTCGGACTCATGGACGAGGAGGACGACGGCAGCCGCATCCGCGAACACGAGCTGCTCTACCGTATCAACGCACAGATGAAGGCCTTCCGCAAGGAGCTGCAGACCTTCATCGACCGCCTCGAGGTGCCCAAGTCTGCGGACGACCGCGGCGCCGAGGAGCCCATTTCCGTGAGTCAGGTACAGTTCTGCCTATTGCGAGCCACGGCGGTGGCCAGGCTGGCCCGCGGAGCCGCGTCCCAGGGGGGCGTCTCGGCGCCCGGACTGCCGCGCCCCGCTTGAGGGAAGCACCCGCCCAGGGCCGCAGTGGGGCCTGAAACCCCCGGCCGGCCCACCCGTTCTTCCACACTGTCCTGCAGGGATGAGGTTTTGTGACTCCATCATGTAGTCACCATTTCTTCCTGTGTTTTGTTTAAAAGGAAAAGTTAACACCATTCATCACCCTCAATTTTTGTGGAAAGAGTAAAGGATTTTGGGATTTTGAGGCACAGTATTATTTTAGAAGGTCAATATTTTTCTGTTACTCTGCTAGCAGATGAACTGCAAGATGGTCCTGAATAGGAATATTTAGCTGCTGATTTGTGGTTTTCGAGTCAAGATCCATATTGAGTTTAGGATTTTAAAAAAATGACTAGACTGGTAGACCGAGGAGGGCGGATCGCTTGAGCTCAGGAGTTTGAGTCCAGCCTGGTCAGCAAGGCGAGATTCGTCTCTCCAAAACACAAAAAATTAGCCGGTTGTGGTGGCATGCACCTGTAATCCAAGCTACTCCGGAGGCTGAAGTGGGAGGATCTCCTGAGCCCAGGCAGGTGGAGACTGCAGTGAGTGGTGATTGCACTAGTGCACTCCAGCCTGGGCAAGAGTGAAACCTTGTCTCAAAAGAAAGAAAAAAGCTAAAACAGAATTGATGGCCGGTCACTGTGGCTCATGCCTGTAATCCCAGAGGCTGAGGAGGGCGGGAGGTCAGGAGTTGGAGACCAGCCTGGCCAACATGGTGAATACTAAAAATACAAAAATATACCCGTGTATACTAAAAATACAAAAATTAGCCTGGTGTGGTGGCGCACTCCTGTAATCCCAGCTACTCGGGAGGCTGAAGCAGGAGAATCGCTTGAACCCGGGAGAGGAAGGTTGCAGTGAGCCAAGATTGCACCACTGCACTCTAGCCTTGGTGACAGAGGGAGACTCTGTCTCAATTAAAAAAAAAAAAAAAATTAATTTAATTAAATAGAACTGATGGATAACTATTGGTAAATGTAGAAACCAGTGGTAAAGGGACATGATTTTGTGTCTGCAGCCCCCTGAAAGGAACAAATGAAAGCCACTTTTTTTTTTTTTACCATAAGTTTAAATAACATGATCATTATTTCCAGAGAAAAATCACTCTCAGTTGTATAGTGGAGAATCTCAGTACTGGGGAAGGAGTCTATACGGTAGCTTGAAGGCAACACTAATTCAGAGAAATAGTAATAACTATTCCAGAACAGGGAAAACCAGCATTTTTCCTCCATCCTGATTTGTAGAGGCACACCGGATGAATTGGACTGAGCTGCTTTGGCCAGGTATGGTGGCCATTTAAAAACCAATGCATTTTATCAGAGTTAACCACATGAAAGATAATTTATGAAACAAAACAGGCAATGCTGTTTCCTCTGGCAAGCCTGGTGTCCTGTATCCATTGGAGAACCCACGGAAGTACAACAGCATGCATGGCTTTTAAGACACGCAAGACATTTAAAAGCCAGTTTATGTACAGAAGCATGATTTTAGACTAACTGCCTGTTGGTACAGCTAGAAAAATTGCAACCCTATCGCTTATTTATCTTGCATGTTGCTCCGCTTTGCTATGAAAAATACTGTTTTATGATAAAACTTGTTGAATTTTGATATGTATTCAGTTATACCCTCAGGGAAAATAATAGAAATTAGAGTGAGAGAAAGTGCTATGTATAAAATTAGGCTTTCAGATTTTATAGATATAGGCTTAAGGGAGGGTGGGGGTTCTTTTGTATCTTAAGTTGAATGAATGCTTAAATTAGTTGATGTGAATTTAAGTTTTAAAGATTATTATTAATTAACTCTTCTCTTTGTCTTTGCATTTACCTTCCCAGATGTTCCAGCCTATCATTTTACTTATTCTCATTCTTGTATTATTTTCATCACTTTCTTACACAACAATATTTAAACTTGTCTTCCTTTTTACACTGTTTTTTGTACTGTAAATTTTTCACCATCTACCATTCATTGTAGTATTTTCAGTTTGTTTATTTTGTTCACCCTTCAAGACAAGAAGTAAAAGAAGTATAATTTCTGTAGTAACCAATGCTATAAAAACACTGAAGACTGCTTATTTCTTTAAAAAGACACAACTCATCTTACCACGACCAAATTCAATAAGAAGCCCAAGCACTAAAATATTTCAGGTAAGAAAGTAAGTGTGACATTTTTCTGTATGAATTGTTTTAATTTTGCTGCTTTTTCATCCTGTTTGTCTCCTCTTGATAAATAATTGGCATATTGAATATAAAAATGGACTACATGTCTCTTAATTATTTCTCAGTAGCTCACTATTATTATTCAAAAGCTGGACGAACATTCACAATTTGGTCACGTTTCCAAAAATTACATACATTTGTAAAGTACCTTTGCCAGGTTACATCAAACTAGCAAGATAATTTTGACATCCAATAAATATCTGAAAAAAAATATGGGAAATAAATGTGACCCTCATGGAAACTAAGTAATGTGTTGCAATGCCAATGTATTTTGTCTACAGAGATATGCTTGGAAGCATGAGATTGGATTAGGTCTTAGTTCATTTAGGAAACAATTATCCCCATCCTACTCTGTTTGACCAGATTCCCACCAAACCTGCCATTCCTGCTTTTACTTGTTATACTTGAATTCATGTATTGCTAATTGAACTTATTACTTGGAGTCCTATTCTCCATAATAGAATGCCTCCAGAGCAGGAAATGCTCTATAAATATGATATATGAATTGTTTTGAATAGGGAAAAAATACAGTCATTCTCTAGAATTTCATTAAAATATAGTCATTTTCTCAAAATCATTCGACCACAATCCAAGACTGGTAGCGTAGTTCTGGCAGGAGGTGCTCTCGAGATATAAACTAACTTCAGTAAACCTGAGCATCCCCCTTTCTCCTCATACCGAAAGTGGCCTGGATAGACTCCGTCTACCTAAAAGACCTATTCTGTCCATCTCATTGATAGTTTATCCAGTGCCACCCAAGAGTCAGCAATCTCCGCACTTGTTGAAGTCACATATTTGTAAATACTCACAGGCTGGTTGATGGATATGAAAATCTGTGGAAAGTCTGCAAAAGAATATGTGGAAAACTTCGTTCTAAAAGTTGCTATTGGTAATGGGCCTTGGAATCTCCAGGAATTTAACTTTCAAGGGACTCTGATTTATTTATCGTCACATCCTCCCACACATCCATTTGAATATTAATTAAACAAACAAACAAAAAACCTTCACAATAGTCTAAAACTTTAGTTTAGAATAACTGCTCTTACTGTCTACAGGGTTTGTTTGGTTTTGGTTTTTGGTTCTGTTTGTTTTTTGATAGGGGGAGGAGAGACTTGGAGTGAGGAGTTGTTAACCAACGGTTGGAATCTGTCAGTATGCACTTCTGGCTTTTCATTTTAGAGATTCAGAGAGCTAGGTAAAACTTCATTACAAAAATGAATGAAATGAGATAAATGCCATGTTTAATCAATTATATATAACTCAGGTGTTTACTTTTTAAAATTTTTCATCTCAGGGATAACAAACACTTTAAAACCTAAAGTTTGTCTGTTAGATCCATGGTAAGTTTCCAGGCCACCATTTCAGGAAATGAAAGTAAATGTTTGAGGGCTGAAATTTAGCTGAAATATTTATTGTCTTTGGAGCCAGTTACACCTGTTAAAAGGCTCTCAGCCACCTACAGAGCATTTGGAAGTGTGTGGAGTGTTGCAGGTTATTACAACGACTGGAAAGCTTGCTGGCATTTAGACGGAAGGGATCAGAACTTCAAGGTCCCTGAAATCCCACATCACAAAGAATTGTCTTGTCCAAATTGCTGATATTATCTTTGCAGATAAATGTGATATGGTATGCACTCACTCACTTCAGAAGCATCATGCATATTCACTACCCTGTGTGACTTTAAGAAACTGGCTTTAGATTTTAGTTTTATCATGTGATGAATCAAAAATGAAATAACTAGATCGTAGTTGTCAATGCTAGCTGCACATCAGAATTTCTGGGAAGTTTTTAATTGGGGACCTACTCCATACTAATTGAAATAAAATGTACGGACCTAGGCATCTGTATTTTTTTAAACGCCCCAGAACCACTACTTTTAGATATTTGAATTGTCTAAAATGCACGTTTGATATAGCCCCAACAAAGCTTACAGTAAACTATGTGATACTAAGATATAGGATCATTAGTTGTCTAGGTTTTAGTAGACTTTAAAATTTCAGCTGCTCAGTGGATGTCTGAATTCTCTCCAGAGCATTTCCACTTAGTTGTACAGCCTTTGCCAGAAGGGATATCACCTCCAGTGATAAAGCAGTTATATTTCTGCACTGGTGGTGGTGCCAGAAAACTTGGCTTGCATTAATACAAGTTCTCAAAAACACAGAATCAAAGGTAAATAGGAATAGTACCCAACAGAAAAGAGAACCAAGGTGAATAGTGTGTGGGCACAGCGTCACACAGCCACTGAGAGACATAGGCACGTGTGCACACTGAGTTCAGGCTCAAGATGATCCCACAGTGATCTAACACGTTATTACAACAAAATCCCTAGGCATTCTCAAGTGGACTGACACCATAAATATATGCAAGGGTGGTGCAAACAGCTCAGTGATAACTTGTGACCTGAATAGGGAAGGAGAGCTGTCTGGGCTAACCAAAACACCAGCCTCAACTGTAGATCTCATTTTAGGAACTGTGGTCATGTTCCTAATGTTGCCCTTCTGACAACAGTGGTATTAATCTTACCTGTGAATTCCTAAAACAGTGATAAGGTTTGACTCTGTGTCCCACTCAAATCTCATCTTGAATTGTAATCCCCATGGGTTGAGGGAGGGACCTGTAATCTCCACATGTAGAGGGAGGCAAGTGATTGGACCATGGGGGTGGTTTCCCCCATGCTGTTCTCATGATAGCAAGTGAGTCCTCACAAGATTTGATGGTTTTATAAATGTTTAGAAGTTCTTCCTTCACTCCTGTCCACTGCCACCTTGTGGAGAAAGTGCCTGCTTCCCCTTCCACCATGATTGCAAGTTTCCTGAGGCCTCCCTAACTATACAGAACTGTGAGTCAAACCTCTTTCCTTTATTAATTACCCAGTCTCAGGGAAGCTCTTTATAGCAGTGTGAAAGTAGACTAATACAGGCAGTGATTTTATAGAATTTCATGAGACTCTTGAACCTCATCCAGATCCTCCATATGTGAAACTCCTGTGAAATATTGGGGAGAGGAAAGTCGGCTGAAGCAGGACTGACTTTACTGCTCACAGATTCTGGGGGCTATAGGATCATTCCAACAGCTCCTCTGAAATTAGTGAATCAACTTTACTGAACAGTTGAATTCCAGGAAGGCTCTTTTCCACTCTGCCCCACTCACTGCATAGACCAGCCTCCCAGTTGTGCCTGTGTGTACACACACAGATCCATCACACTGCGGTGTATAATGAGAAATGCATCCAGGGTCAGGGCATTCAGACCTGCCTCTATCTTAGGGGACATGCTGGGGACCAGTTGGTGGAAGGTGGGGTCAGAAAATTGCCAGCAGGCACGAAGTGACCTTTTTCCTTGCCGTCTTTTCCCTATAACTTAAAGCTGTTCAGCGGGCACCCCGTATCCAGGATGCACCTATCTCTTAAAGCATAGAACATAAACTTGGGACTATAAGTTAACAAAGATGGTGCCCAAAACCTCAGAAAGAGAATCCCCAGCATCATCCCCTTTGATCCTGTTGCTTGCATTATTTTTGTTGTATTAAGCTGTTTCTGAAAGAGGAACAACGAGGCTTCTTCATTCACCAAGAGAGAAAAGACCCTCAATTATTAAGACAAGGCGTTGTCTTTTGTTTGGACCTTTGAAGCGGTGCTATTTAAACATCACACCAAACTAAACTCAACAGAGCAAGCCTTATTCTAGAAAATTCTCTTGTATGCACATTCTTGGCCATAGGAAGAAGTGTCTTCTTGTTAATTTGGCCTAGATCTAAGAAAAAATGGAATTCAGTTGGCTATTTTTAAGCATAAGTAACTAAACTCATAAAACAAAGGAAAATTCAGTCCTGAGCCTGGAATGTGTTTTGGCCTGCATTCTCTAATCTTCAACTTTAGTTTGTGTGGTAGAATGGGATATGCTTATTTAATTAGCTACCAACGACGTTTGGACTGTCAGTTTGGTAGCTCAACCTTAATTCCAAATATTCATGCAGTGTTTGTAACTGCATTCTGATAGAACTACAGTCCAGTTCATCTAGCAGAGTCATACTTTGTGTCAGACACCATAAGTGAATGTAGAGATTGAAGAGAAGGTAGTGGAGAATGTACCAGAAAGTAAGAAAAGTCGATCATTTATTGAACTACTGGGACATGGTACAGTTAAAACATAGTATGCATGAAGACATAACTGCTTAAACCCTAGTTGTAAACCAATTAGGTCTAATGAAAGATAGAAAACTTTCTGCGGTTTTAATTTTGATCTGGTTTTCGATAGGTAAAGTAATGTCATTCACATTTTGATGAAACACATTTCATGGGTAGGTCCTGACATTCTCAGCAGTCTACTTGTAGAATTTCAGATAAAAACTCATACAAAATAGAATGTGTCATGGCCTGGAGATGGCAGAACACCTTTGTAGTTACAGTAATAAATGTGGGAATATCTTAAATGCTTCTAAACTGTACTTTTGTGTTGATCAGTTGAGAGAAGGGAAAGTGGTAGTGGCTGTTTTTCATGTTTGCCATTTTGAAAGTGTGTGCAAATCACAGAATCTCTAAAGGTCCTTTCCATGTAACTTAAATACATTTTCATCCATGTCTTCCCTGCTTAAAGGTGTATTTTCTGTACTCACTGGCAGTTCTAGCCTGTGTCTGTCCTAGTG
>NW_012107386.1:1762668-1763097 GCF_000951045.1 Mandrillus leucophaeus
TCTTTCTGAGGTTGCCAACATGATGTACCTTTAAAGCCAGCTCTTTAAGTTTATTCAAAAGTACCTGCCTTAACCTGTGTATTCAAATATTAAGAGAGTATGAGGGGCAGAGAGCAACTCATCAGTTTACTTAACTTGCCTCAAGTGATTTAGTAAGGGAAGGTAATTTAAGAGCTTTTTTAAAGAAATGACTTACATACTCTTATTTCTTAAAGTCAGAACATTCAGTTTAGTTTGTAGTTTATAACTCCCTTCCTTTTTTCTTATAAACAGTTTTTTCACATTCTTTGTTACTCCTTTTGTATCTCTGACTCCTGAACAGACAAAATAGAGTTAGACTTCTTAAATAGAACATCCTGTATATTGGCCTAGATCAGTCATTTATAACTGGGTTTCAACATGACAAGGTACTGAAATTAATTTTTTCCG
>NW_012107386.1:1763147-1763902 GCF_000951045.1 Mandrillus leucophaeus
CAAATCACAGAATCTCTAAAGGTCCTTTCCATGTAACTTAAATACATTTTCATCCATGTCTTCCCTGCTTAAAGGTGTATTTTCTGTACTCACTGGCAGTTCTAGCCTGTGTCTGTCCTAGTGAAGTTATAGGTAGTATTTTAAATATTTCTGGGGAACCTTTTGAATAGAGTACTGTTAAAAACCACTTGATCAAAAAATAAGAGCAGCAAATATAACACTTTTTAGATGTAAAGAGAAACCTCAGAAACCTCTACCTTGCACTGCTCACTGTTAAGCCAGGCCATGTTGTCCTAAAGAGCCCCATCTGATCTTTTTATATCCCACATATTTATGATTAATAAACTTAAGTCTATTGACATTTCCTGATTATTCAATTTCACTGTTACCATTATAAAACTTTTTTAGTTCAGAGTTGTACGTATTTTTCTGTAACTATTTTTCAAAATAAGGTACTAACAAAACCCAACATCTGAAGATAAAATTGCAAACATTTAGTTTAAGATAATACATAATCAGTGGTTGTTAGCAGTTATTCAGCCTTTACAAAAATGTTCATAAAATTTTATTGACTTGCATATTTGGTGTTTTTCAACGTTTCTGAATCCAAATTCCTATTTAGCATATATTAAACTCAGATAATAATAACTTGCCTTTGTTTTGATGATTTTTATTTAAATTATCAGTAAAGTTTTAGATATATTTTAAAAATGATTTTAAGCAACTTTTGTTTTTTAGGAAAATAAGCATTAAAT
>NW_012107386.1:1765249-1791710 GCF_000951045.1 Mandrillus leucophaeus
AGGTAGTCAAGGAAAATGAGGACTGCCTGGCCTTGGACTTCATCTTGATGTGGAAAAACTGTCCAAGAGGGGAAACTGAAGCCTCTGTTCAGCCTCCTTACTTCAGAGGGAATGTACTTGATTCAGATGCAGCTATTAGTTTGAAGATACCTGATATTTGTAGAAAGTGACTGGATTCAAAATAGTAGCGGGGATTAAAAAGAGTTGGATTAAAAAGGGTGAGGTTGGCCAGGCACAGTGGCTTACGTCTGTAATCCCGGCACTTCGAGAGGCCGAGTTGGGTGGATCACCTAAGGTCGGGAGTTCGAGACCAGCCTGGCCAACATGGCAAAACCCTGTCTCTACTAGAAATACAGAAATTAGCTGGACATGGTGGCGGACGCCTGTAATCCCAGCTATTTGGGTGACTGAGGCAGGAGAATCACTGGAACCCGGGAGGTGGAGGTTACAGTGAGCTGAGAACATGACATTGTACTCCAGCCTGGGCGACAAGAGCAAAACTCCGACTCAAAAAAACAAAAACAAACAAACAAACAAAAAGAGTGAGGTTACAGAAATCTTATTTTGCAATACATATTGATAGCATCAACAACAACAGAATACAGTGGAAGGATCAGACACAGCTGCTTTTGGGGAAGTACTAAATACCTACTGCCTCCTTCCTGCATTTGAATAGCTTTTGCCCTGCACGATATCACCATTTTGCGACTCTCTTTTCCTAAACCCTTTTCCTTTATGAAGTTTTGAGATGTTCATGGGCAAATTACCCATCAAGGTATTGTGCTTATAGGCTAATATGGACTTACTGAGGGACCTTGGCCATGGAAAATGGGTCTGGCTGGTTCTGCAGAAGTCTTCTGATTAGAGTGGGCCTGGGGGCTACACTGAAGTGTGAATTTAGGCCTCCCTTTCTGTAATTTTACCTCCAAATCCTTTACCGTATCCCTCTCATGTCATGATGCCACATTTCTTTTGACCTGAACTCTAAGTGCTCAAAATCTAACACCCACCCATGCTGTTCCCCATTCCGATCTTCCACCTGTTTCCCTACTCCATGCCCTGTGAATGAAACAGATGGCTTTCCCGACCTCTAATCAAAGCCCTACCCATATTGATTTGTTCCTTCTAGTCCTTAGTATGTGCTACCTCTTCTCCTTTTCTGTGCCGAAGTGTGACTAGCCAATAATTATTTCCTCTATCAGTGGTATTTTACTAGGCAATTATTGGAAATAGAATGCTGTCACCCAGTAGTGATAAATCTAACATTTCCCGTAGAAGATATAGGTGGATTAGTTACGCCCTGGGGGAATATGGATTAGTTCCTGTGTCCTTCAAATTACACTCACCAAGCCTGAGCCATGTTTTACTGCTGAAACAGCGCAGCAGAGAGAAGTGGCTCAGGGTGGCCCTCTTGTGGTGGACAAGCATTCCCGGAACTCTTCTGGTCACTAAAGAAAAGGTAGCCCTCGAGCAGTCCTTTTTATTGTTTTGATTTTATTCTCATCATTTTCCGTATCCTCCAAGTCAAGAATCTGTAAATAATACAATGAGATGCTAAAAGCAAATTTGAAAAATGTGAGCAAGCTCTGTTTCTAGTTTTAAAATAGCCCACATTTCTCAAATATGTTACTGTTTGGTTCAGAATTTGGACCACGACTTGAAAAGAACAGATCATTCAAACGTGTGTCTTTTGAATATTTCTGTCATCTGGAAATGCCTGTGTATAAGCCCCATGATGGATGTGCTTGGCTAAAAAACCTGTTGACGTGTCATCAGCCTTCAGAATAGAAGAGAGAGCCAGTATCCCATGATTCTAAGGATAAACATCCCCCACTGGAAAAATAGTACATTAGCTGGCAAGTAATAATCCAAACATGTAACTTCTGTGGATAGTAAATATTCTGTGTGTTATCCTCATAATTTTATATCCCAAAACAGTAGGAGGATCAAAATTATATTTATTAACACACAGTTGAAATTGCCATTCTAGAACTCAAATAACACAGGAACAAATTTGACAGAATCAGCTGTGGAACTTTATCAAAAGTCTGAAGCCAGGACCTCACCACTGGATGGTCTGAGTCAGAAGTCTGGGGAGAGTTCCAGCATGGCTATTTTTCTTTTTCATTCTCTGTGTGATTATAGTGTGCAGCTAGGGCTGAGTGAGAGTAACACTAAACCGTGATCTCCTTGGTGGAATGCTGTGGGTACTCCTAGGAGGGACTCTCCAAATTTGTGAATTTATACCAGTGTAGTGGGCTACTCAGAATGTAAACAGTCATGCTACATGTCACATTTCAGGGAATCTTCAGAGCTGACCAGACCTGTTGAAGGTAAGGACTTCTTACTCTTCTTTGAGCCCTCTTGGTCTAACCAGGCATAGAATTGGTATTCACAAATATTTGTTACATGGAATGTTAATTGAAGTACCCAAGACCTTAGGAATTGAAGATAATTTGAGATTCAAGAGTTCTGCTAACCAACCGAGATCTCATGATCTTGAAGTAATTTCACAATTGCAAGAGGAAGACATTATTCAAGAAGAAAGAATTTCTTAAAATACATTCCTTATAGTAGCCTTTGAACTTTAACATGCACAAGAATGAGTTTAGGCTGGGCATAGTGTTTTGGGCCTATAATCTCAGCACTTTGGGAGGCCAAGGAGGGAGGATCATTTGAGCTCAGAAGTTCAAGACCAGCCTGGGCAACATAACAAGACCTTATCTCAAAAAAAAAAAAAAAAAAAATCAAAAAATTAGCTGGGCATGGTGGCAAGTGCCTGTGGTCCCCTATTCAGGAGTCTGAAGCTGGAAGATTGCTTGAGCCCCAGAAGTTGAGGTTGTAGTGAGCCATGATCACACCACTGCACTCCAGCCTGGGTAACAGAACAAGACCATCTCAAGAACAAAACTAAAACAAACAAAAAATAACAAGTTTAGTTTTTTAAATCTTTTCTATCTTCTTTCCGATGAAAATAGAAACGCAGTACCCCTTTTATTGTTAAATATGTTTAAAGGGTAAAAGAATAAGCAATGGAAAAATGATGTAAGCAAGAAATCAGAAGCTCTCCAGTCTCATAACAACCAGGTTGTCATAGCATAAAGAGAACAAATGAGTAACTGCTTTGTAATACTTCAGGATCATTCTGCAAATGAAACTATAGATTAAATATGTACTGGCATGCTTAAGGCCATGTTGCTGTGTTTATCTTCAGATCTTTTTAACTGCTAAGATAAAATCCATTTGCCTTTTTATTTTGACCCAGTGTTTACAATTAGCTAAGGACATAAGCCTCTTTAGACGGTAATAAATACTCAGCTGACTGGGCACAGTGGCTCACGCCTGTAATCCCAGCACTTTGGGACACTGAGGCGGGCGGATCATGAGGTCAGGAGTTCAAGACCAGATTGGCCAATATGGTGACACCCTGTCTCTGCTAAAAATACAAAAATTAGCTGGGTATGGTGGCGTGCTCCTGTAGTTCCAGCTACTCAGGAGGCTGAGGCAGAAGGATCACTTGAACCTGGGAGGCGGAGGTTGCAGTGAGCCGAGATCACGTCACTGCACTCCAGCCTGGACGACAGAGCAAGACTGTCTATTTATTTTAACGACAAAAATAAATAAATAAATACTCAGCTGTATGATTCTTAGGTCATACTTGGAAGACAGAGTATCATCTCTCTCATTTGGACATAGAAGAAAACTGAATTTAAAATTTGCCAAAGCCAGAAGTCAACTTCTCAGTCTCCTCTCATATCCAGCATTCTTATTTCAATTTTCTTCTCTTGCACTTCTTGGAATTTTGAACTTCAAGGCACTCCACCAGGAATGAGGAGACCGGGATTCTATTCTTGGAATGGCCAGTAAGTGGCTTTGTGACCTTGAGCAGATGAGTTACCCTCAGGGCCTCTTCCCTCAACTGTAAAATGAGAAGGTTAGCTAGATGATTTCAGAAGTTCTTTCTGACTGTAAAATTCTGTAAGTCTGGAAACACCTGCTAGTGACATTTATGCACGCATTATTTCTCTTTTACGCTTTTCAAAATGTTTTTGCTTGTGCCTTAATATTATTATTAATATAGATCTTTTCCAATCCTTTTTAGAATTTTCTTTTTTGTTTCTTGACAGCAGGCGGTGTTTCTACATTTATTTTCCATTAAGTGTTATTATGTACATTTCTTTACATATCTGTTTTACGTTGAAATAAGATTAGTATGTCATCAGGTATGAATAATGTAATTCTTTCTAAAACATAGGACAATCATTTGTGAATTTCATATTTGAAGATTTAAATGTTCAAATGGTTTAGAGATAAACCGCTTTACAAAACAAATTGCATTTTTTTTTTCCATAAGGTTTTCAGTCATTCTGACACCTGCTTGAAAACCTCAGGCAGTTCAAGACGTCTGAATATAACTGTTAGGGTTGAGTATACGAGCATCAGCCTTTTAAATCTGTTCATTTTATGTACATAATTGTGGGAACTTTTCTTTTAAAAGTTTTCTTAAAAATCAAAAAGTTTTCAAGGGAAAATCTCAAAAGCTGTGCTGAACATTTCTTGACTTTGCACTGTATCAGCTAATTGACTTACTTTCTGTCTTTGGGGTGTGAAATATGGCATGGAAATTATATATTATACATAAATAACATATAATATAAATTTTACATATATATATAAAATTCAACAGAAAAGGTTGGTAAATACTAGAAAAAGTGGTAAACTTGGAGTAAACTTTTTATCAAAGACTTTCACTAGTATTTGATTCTGTGTACAATTTAAGATGAGCTTTACCGTGACAAGAAGCAGATGAAGCACTTGAATCTGTTATACATTGAAATTATAAGATTAGTATGTCATCAGGTATGAATGATGTAATTCTTTCTAAAACATAAGGCAATTATTTGTGATTGCCCTGGGACAATCACACCGGGACATCCATGAAAAAAGAGATTGAAATGGGTACTACTGAGTGACACTTAGGAGGTATAGTCCAACGTAACATCTCTTGTAACTTAGACTCATACTATCTGAATTTTCAATAGGATTTAGAAAATAGTCTTAATTTGATTTACAAGTGTGATACATAGAAGTTAAGACGTTTGGAGTAGAAGAAAAGGTAAAGGAAACAATGTTTTTTGTTTTGTTTTTCTGAGACAGAGTCTTGCTCTGTCAACCAGGCTGGAGTGCAGTGAGGCCATCTCCGCTCACTACAACCTCCGCCTCCCAGGTTTGAGCAATTCTGCCTTAGCCTCACTAGTAGCTAGGATTACAGGCCTGCGCCACCATGCCTGGCTAATTTTTTTATTTTTAGTAGACACAGGGTTTCACCATGTTGGCCAGGCTTGTCTCGAACTTCTGACCTTGAGTGATCCACCTGCCTCTGCCTCCAGAAGTGCTAGGATTACAGGCGTGAGCAACCACGCCCGACCGGAAACAATGTTAAGATAATTCTGTATTGATGTTTTTGTGCAACTCCCTCCTCCCTCTCCCTCTCTCAAAGAATCTTCTTCCTAGCCTCATAAGTATGGAAGTAGACATGAACTACCCTTTATTGTGTGCTTGGCGCTATATATATTCCCACATATTCTTATGGCCTCTTAAAGTAAATATAATTATCTCTTTAAGGAAGAATCAGGGTCTACAAGATCACACAGATAAGTGGTGGCAGTAGAACTGAAACCTAGATCTCTATGACAAAATTCCATGGTTTGCAATAAAAAAACAAAAAAACAAAAAAACAAAAAAAAAAACGTTTCAAACCCTTTTCCTCCACATGGGTGTGTTTCTATGAATTTTTGCAGGTTGCTTTACCACTATGAGCCTTGGGTTTTATCAGTAAGATCAGATTATCAGTATCTACAGACAGAATTGCTATGAGGGTGAACTCAGATAAAGGTCTGTTCAAAGTACTTAGCACAGAACCTTGTAGAGAGTTGCCCCTCAGTGAATAATTACTATTATTACTGTAACTATCACTGTTGTTGTTGTTGTTTTTGCTATTGAGATTATGATGTCAGGCTTTCCAGACACAGAGTAGGGTTTCATTTGATTGTCCTACATGTATTAAAGTCCTACTATGAGCAGGTTACTATTATTAAACTTTAGCTCCTCATGAAATGTTTATCTGGAAGCAGGTGAAAATAATATCAGTAAATATGTATTACTTTAAAGACCACACCAGGGATGCTCTTCAGACCTGAAGATAAGACCTTATTGTTTAAACTTGTATATTTGCTAAGTTAGGCACAAAATTGCTCTAGAGACTTTTTTGGCTAAATTAAACCAAATGCCATCAGGTAGGTGTGTGTACAAAGCCACAATAAACCTGGAAATGTCGCTGGGGAGGCAAGATCTCCTAGCATTTCAGAACAGGCTGATTTGATCATGATTTAGAGAACTTTTCCATACGTTTAGGCTGCTTTCTTTTCCTATGGCTGCGGCACACTTCAGTGGAAAATAAGCCCATAAGTATCTCATATTTGGGGTGTGTGTGTGTGTGTGTGTGTGTGTGTGTGTGTGTTTTGTCCTCCCACAGTAAGAAATCTCATCCTTTCCCATGGGCTCTGATTTTCTCTACTGTAAAGACATCGCTACTATTGTAGATAAAAGCAACACACTGTCAGAATCACAGAGAGCTAAGAGGTTGGACTTTATGTCCCATTTCTATTTTATTTGAAGATAGAAGTTTGGTAACTTTCACAGATCTTTTGAGAGTATGTAGTATTTATAATTATGCTACACATGTTGTTCTGCCACATCCAGATGCAAACTTCTAAAAGCGCAGCAGAGTACATCCTACCACCAGCTGAGAAGGAGAAAGAAGTATGGAAGGAGCGAGATAATTCTTGCCTATAAAAAAAATGAGTTTACTTTCCTAATAAAATAAATCTAAAATTGGCCATTGTCATCGTATGATGTTAACAACCAGCTCTTTTGGCAAGTTTGAAAATACTGGGCTCCATTATAAAAGCTAAAAATGTCCTGGACCTGGAGTTGTTTACCCAGAGCAGGAGCTGCTCTAAAGTTACAGAGCTCTGGTTGGAAGAGGTGGCTTGAAGGCCGCCTCCAAGTAACTGACGTCACTGTAGTCTCAGCTGCTGCTGTGACACTAAGCTGAGCAGCTTTTTGACTTGTAAAAGTGGTGAAGGTTTCAAAGGGACTTGTCAGTACTGTTCTGTGGAATGGTTGGACTTATTTTGCATCCCCTTTTCTTGTAAAGAATTGAGATTCACCGAGTTGAGACTTTTCTCTTTAAGACAGCTAGCCATCCACTTCCTTCCATTGCTAGATTGACCAGTGGTCGAGCATCCATAGGATTTCTCCCCAGTGTGAAAGGTATGTTTCTTTCCGGCAAGTTTACAAGCAAGTGACTAATTAGGGCAGGCTACAGAGGGGCTGCTGGTGAGATGTTTTGAACTATGGAAACTGTTTAAGTGGAGTGTAATTTCAACATCTGTCTCTGCTGTTGTCTGTGTCTGGGCTTAAAAACAGTGGGCGGGGTGCCTAACAGATTGTACTGACTCCTAGGAAAAAGGCTGTTCAGCTGCTCAGGGTAGATTTCCCAACTCTGGACTGACAGTACCATCCGCTCTTTGAGACTGTTTTTCCAACACTGCTTCTCAGTTGTTTGAAAAGCACTTTGCCCATCATTGATTTTCACTAAGTATATTTATTCAAATGTGATTTTTTTATTCACATAAAGACTTTTAACATTTGCAAATTAAAGTTCACAATCCTTGAGATTGTTGGTATTTGAAAATTGTGGTGAAAAACATATTTTAGTTTTATCTAAGGTGGTGGTGGACTCTCTGTAGAGTTAGTGTTTCTGTAATTTGAGCTGAAGTCTATGCCATTCATAATTGAATAATCTACAGTTAGGAGGGAAACTTACCACTATGTCTTTTGTTCACGATGGTTAGTTTTAGACATTGTTTACTCAAACCAAATGTTTGCTTTAAAGGTTGCATTTTATAAGTTAAGTAAAATCAGTGTGCATACAGCTTGGATGTTTTCTAATCTGAGTAAATAACTGTAAAGAAAACAAGAAAGAAGATTATTAAATGAGACTGTAAAGTTGATTCATTCGGAATTGTGGTAGTGTCTCTTTGACCTTGTTGGAGCATGAGGAATGTGCTAAAACGGCAATAAACAGCAATGAAAAAAATTTCCCTTTTACCCTGTAACAAAGTCAAATCACGGTGGTCTTCGGAAAGATTCAATTGCAAGTGAACAATAGAGAGGAATGAGATTTATTAATTCATTGAAATAATTCAAGTGATTATAATAGCCTGGAGAAAGGGATAGAGAATTTAGGAGGTAAATGGTACATTACTCTGATAGGTTATAAGCATGGGAATTCCTAGTCCATCAAAGTTGATCAGAAGCAAAGCATCTTCAGGCCAAATGAGTCTTCTAGGGGAATTGTGAGATTAGCAGTACCTACTGTGTGTGGCATTTCTACTGGAATATGTAACCTCTTATAAATGAAAAATCTTTAATTATATGAAAAGTGATATGTTTAGCAAAAGGAAATAAGGAGAGCAAGAAACAAGTACTCTAAACAATAATCTAAAAAGAGAGAAGTAGAAATGGAGCAGCTGCCCCTAAGGAACGCTGTTTGGTTTGTTTGGCTGCAATCCAGTTTTCAGTGGGCAAGGTGGAGGTTGAAAGGGTAGTGACCAAGGTCTCCTAAGAATGGAGCACCCCTCGGAGAAAGAATTGCTGCCATGACCAGACGGAGGCTAATCTGGGGGATGAAAATTTCTTGTGAGACTTGTATGTTACTCTTAAACTTTGCTTACTGGTAGGGCCGGAAGGCTAGCAAAACTATTTGCCTCCCATCACCATACTTATGCAACCCACTCACAACTCTTTATAATTCTGGCTTTCAGCCCTGGAAAGGGGAAGTAAGTTAAAAGGGATTATGCAATGCTGGTTTAGAGTTGGGGTGTGTGACTAAGTACTGCAGCTCACTCTGTCCTCTTACATTTGCTCTAATAAATTTTTATTCTGAAATGGAATTCTAGAAGGAACAACATAAACTGGAGAGCCGAAGAGATATGGGGTAGGGGACACAGACAGCAGAAATCCTTCCTTCTCTCCCACATAGATGCCAGTATCTGTGGGAGAAAATGAATGACAACTAGGAACAAAAAGAACTTTTATTTTTGCCCCAGCAGAGAGCACTTAAATTGAGTTTTTGAATCTGCTGAACCACTTTACCCCATAACTTCTCATTACGAAACATTCTGTCTCTACAAAGTTGCCCCTTCAGTTTGATTTTTTTTTTGTAATATTTAAGTCAGATTTATAACAAAAGCAGTTTTACATAAGATTTGTTCACATTTTTACTAACAATAAAACTTTTTCTTTAAATACTTGACATGTATCTTTAAAATACTTGAAAAAAAGGCAAAAGAAGATCATGGAGAATATGAGAGTTCACACAATTATACTTGCTTCTATCTCGTTTTTAAATAAAGATCAAAATAATCAGGTTTTTTTTTTTTTCCAGAGAACAACAGGGAGAGGGATAGATGAAGAAAAGAGAGGAGAAAGGGAAGGAGGGAGGAAAGACAAGAAGAGGAAGGGAGGGAACAAGGGACAGAAGGAAGAAAACAAGAAGCAAGTATTTATCAGGCATTTGCTATGATCCAGAGCAGGGTTTAGGCACATCTTTTAAGCATTTTTCCCTTTTGCTCACTTAATCTCCAAAATAATTTTATGCCCCTCCCCCTTTATATTTAGAGGTGGAAGCAATATGTTTGGCTACGTTAACATCTAACATTATATTTATGACAAGACTGAGATGCTAAGGAGGCCAAATCCTTCCACAAAAAATTGGCACAGATATTGCTCTATAGAAATGTTCTTGTAAAGACTTGTTTCTGATCCATAACTATTACATATTTTGGCACTAGCAAGTGCTCTGGGCCTGGAAAGGAAAAGCTCCATACATTGGCCCTTCTCCATATTAAGCGATCAGTTTGGCTCTTTGCAGATAGGTGCAGGATTCATTCTGCTTCAGGACTGTTACCTGGGTTTACATATGGTCTTGTTATCAAGAGCAAGACTGATTTAGGGTATTCCTGAATGATCTTCTGGTAGGTTAAAAAGAGAAAGGCCTGGCATCTTTCAACAGTAGTGTGGAAACGATTCGAGAAGAGTTAGGAATAGAAGGAAAAATTGGAACCATTTGCTACATAATTGTAGAAAAGACTTTATGGTGATTTCGGAACATTTTCAGTGTTTAAAGACAGTTGGGATAAAACATGGATTTATCATAGCTCCTCTTTTCCAGGTAGCTTGAAATTAGTCTGCATCCTTTTTTAGCTTCTTTGGTTAAATCTGCAGTTATGTCTTATTATCTCAGTCCACACCATTCTTCCTAAGAAATTACAGTGGCAAATACTTTCTAGTCAGCAAGGTAGTTTCACCACACAGTTAATTACATATAGTTTTAAAGCAGTCTGCTAGTTTCAAGACAAGTGAGACATGATAGCACCTTTAATAGCTAGATCTAAAATTATGTATTTTTTCTTGACTGAATTAATCATAATAGTACTATTGCCAAAGACATAGGAAAAAATTATCAAAGTATCTTTAGTAAATAGTTTGAGAGTAGAGTAACAATATAGATCCTTAAATTATTAGGGTGTTTTGAAGGCAGAACCCTGCATGTATAGCTAACATTTTTTATTCTTATTCTATTCTAATTCATTGATTGTGACTCAAAAAATCTATGTTCAAAACTGTTTACCACTCAGATATGTATGTTCACAACAGTCTGACAAAAATAAAATTAGTCTTCGATATTTATCTTACTTTTAGGATATGAAATATGCAGTTATCTTCTGTGAATACAAAATTGGCGCTTGCTGCTTGGGTATGTGGGCTTAATTTGGTAATGCCAGCACCCACAAAGCTATTGATTGTTGGGATCTTTGTCCATAATTAGCATTAGCTGCCACCAGTAACTTATAGCATTTTGATAATGGCCTAGTGACTGAAGAGTTAGACATCTTATAGGCACAATTATCTTAAACAGAGATTCAAACATTTTAAACATGTTTTTCTACCTCCTAAAAAGGCACATGACTTATTTAATACAAAAGTATTTTTAATTGAAGTCAAAGTGAAATTTTGTAAAGCAAAAAATAGAAAACTTTCTTAAATTTCTCAAACTACTCTGCATTCAGTATGCCATTTAATCTTTTTAACAGTTCTATGACTATCCCCATTTTAATGCAAGAAACTAAATCTCAGAAATTTTAGACTTATACCAGAGTTACATAGCTGGTATTTTAAATTGTGACTTCAAACCTTAAATACACATCCCTGAAGGCTAGAAAATTAATTATTTCAGTCACTACTTAATGTAATAGAGGATTCCCTGAAAACCGAGCAAAATGTTTTCTTCAATTCTCTGTATTCGATATCCTAAGCAGTTTATAGTATATAGTCTATTCAAAGGAAAAGAGAGCATGGATACATTTTAACATATATTTCACAGGATAGTTTTGGTGCTTCTAGATTTTCCTTGATGAAGTGACATAATGAATATATTTTTTATAATTTAGATTAGTTTCTGGATGATACATCAGCCCCAAGTTGACTACCAACTTTGGGGTCTTAATAAGTAACACAGTAATGACATTTGGCACAGGCTTGATCTCTGAACATAGAATTAAGACTGCAACCCAGCTCTGTTTCAGGAATTTAAGTCATAAGAGTATGGTTGCATCAGAACAGAAAGAATAATTTTATTGCAGCAGAATCTGTCACAGTCTTTAGAAGTGACCATACATTTGAATTATATACTTCCACTCTTAGATATTCATGAAAAAGTCTACTTTTAGAGTAAGTGGTTAAAGGGATGATTATATCTCACATGTGCATTTAATCATCTTGTCCACTATAATTTTGCTGTCTGGTCTCAGAAAGGGAAAAAAACTTTGGACAATACTTTTTACTTTATTGACTGTGTTAGTTTCTTCTTAAGTAGACTGTTGTCATCTCTTTTCTTTTGAGTCCAATTTTCCTATAGTTTGTTTATGTGAATGGCTCGACAAAATGATAAATATATTTCCAGAAAGCACATGGATTTGGAACTCTCTCTTGTTATGTTTATATTAGGCTTTATTTTAAAGGCAAGTGAGACTGCTTCAAATAAAACAACTTCAAGCTTCCAAGAAACGGTTAAGAGGAGGCAGAGAAGAGCAGAAACACTTCTTCACCGACACTTACACTGTTGCCATGGACCTACATAAGCAGTGGGAGAACACAGAGACTAACTGGCATAAGGAAAAGATGGAATTACTGGACCAATTTGACAATGAAAGAAAGGAATGGGAAAGTCAATGGAAGATTATGCAGAAGAAAATAGAAGAGGTACACTTTAATTTGTTGTGGATGTACTGTAATGTTTAAGTGCAGGATGAAAATTCTGTTGACTGTTTTGTATTGGAAACTCTTTTGTTTTCCTTATTCCACCTAAGAGGTGCATTTCTCAGTGATATTTACTAGAACAAAAATAGCATTATCTTATCCAGTGGCATTGTAAGGATTATTTTATATCACTGCATGAAAATTAAGCATTTGAAATGTCACTCTAAAATGTTTCAACTTATTATTTTCTGATGAGAGAGCTTTTTTTATCAAAAGTGAGGTATGTATTTTGTATGAGTTTTCAAATACCAGGGCCAGGACTAAAATGCAAGAAAGATATACTTGGTGGGACATAGATTAGTAAAATTATAATTGGGCCTTAGAACATAGATCTTTCCTAAGAAGATTTATGAGTAATGTCTATTAAAGGAAATTACATGTTAGATAGCTCAGTATAATCAAAAGGAGTATCATATATCAAACAGAAAATGGCAGTAGACCTGAGATGTATTCTATTAAGGCGTGCACATTTAGTGGCATATTTATTGGAAAAGAGGTTATGAAAAATAACATGACTCTGACACAGTCATTTTGTTTCCGTTAACCCTCCCTCAGTCCTTTGACCCTTAAATATTTCCTTCAAGCATTTGCATTGATGTATATTCAAGCTTTTGCACCAACAGGAAATAATTTATGCTTATCTTGCTTTCTTTTGGTAGCATACATAGTATTGACTTTATATGGTTTTATGCGCATTACCAAAGTTGTTACTTTAAGACTTCTTGACCTTTTTTGCAGGCAAAGTAAGTGCTTTATGTGTTTATAGTTCTGTCATGTTTCTTATTAACAGCCGTGTAATTGACTGTGAATAAAATATGAATTGGCACAGTAGGAAGAAAGCTGAAGAAAAGTAACTATTAAGCCCTTCCTCTAAAATAGAGCTGAGAAGGCAGGCATGTAGTATATGATTAGGGATTATAGGAGAATATATACTTCTTGTCCCTCTATAGTTTGGAAAATGTGTCCTACTTGCTCCTTTAACCCCTCTACCCATACTCAGATTGGATCAACAAAGAGATTCCCTGGTCAAATCAGAATTCAAAACTCAAGTTCAGTCAGAAACTGACCCGTAGTCCTAGGTCATTGCCTCCCAAATGTTTGGGAAGTTCAGTTGGTAACAGTCTCAGACAATTCTAGCATCCAAGCAAAATAACTAAGGGATGCAGGATTAGTCTACCAATTTTTAAAGCCATGTAGTTAAAAGAAACTGCTGTCTGATTAAATATTATTACTGTCCAATAATGATTCTGACAATTCTATAGAGTTCATCTAAGGTAAATATTAGCCTTATCAATTAGCAGGCACGAAATATGTTTTAAACATCAAATTATACCTCATAGAGATAACATCTCTTTCTGTATCAGGGAGACAGAAAAGCTGTCATTTTTTTTTTATCTTGGAGAGTAGCTATACTGCTGTTTATGTTTTGCTGCCTGTGCTATACAGCTCCATAGCTGGGAATTTGTTTAGATAATGTGCTTACCCCTAATGCCTACAGATGATGCTTTTCAATAAAGACTTGAATACCAGCACTGTGCTACCCTTACTAATATATATGCCAAACATGTATAAAAGGTACCTTCTTACAGGCTTCAAAGCTGGGGTAGAAAGATCAAGGAAAACAAGAGGAAAGTTTCTTCACATGTCACAGAGAATCAAGATAATTTTTTAAACTAAAATTAAGAAATCAACACTAGGAAAAATAATCTCATGCCGCAAGCATAAAAGACTGTATTTGTTTAACATTTATCACAAAGTTCTATATATTAAATCAGATGTAAATTATTAAGTCATGTACTAGAGATTTGTAGATTCCCAGGTATGCACATATATCTTCAGTGATTTTAATATCTAATGAGAGGATATAGTATTGGCTATTAAAATGCTCATAGTTCACTGTTCAGCCACTATCCACAGTCATTGCATTTGCTATGGCAAAACCAAGATGTTCATACTTGGATCATGTGAAATTTGAAATAATCCAGATAGAAATTCTGGATAGAACTTATAGACATCTGGGATTTTTTTTTTTTTTTTTCCCACACTGTAGTCTCCTGCCTGTATCTGTTGGTAGAATAATCAGGTAACTATTGACAAGGGCTGAGTACCAAGTAACTTAGATTACTTTTGTACAAAATAGTTTTCCATCAGTAACATTGTTATTTGGTTATTCATACCTCACATAAGTCCGCAAGAAAATTTAAGATGGCATAAAATTAGGTATAATATAAAATATGCAAAAACAAAAATAGAAAGATGAGTTGAAGACAGGAGGAAGGATTGTATATGAAATGTACCAGTGAGTCTTTCTAGTAACTAACAAAAATTATCAGGTACATATACTTTCAAATTCAAATGATAAGGCAAACTTATTTCCCAGGAATAGCACATTTTCCCCTGGTTTTGCAACTAAAGCAATTTTGTTTTCACTCATGACTTCTCAAAAACAGGACAGTTTCACCAACAACATCCTTAAATTTAACATGTCACTTTTTAGCCCGGGCGCGGTGGCTCAAGCCTGTAATCCCAGCACTTTGGGAGGCCGAGACGGGCAGATCACAAGGTCAGGAGATCGAGACCATCCTGGCTAACACGGTGAAACCCCGTCTCTACTAAAAAATACAAAAAACTAGCCAGGCGAGGTGGCGGGCGCCTGTAGTCCCAGCTACTGGGGAGGCTGAGGCAGGAGAATGGCGTCAACCCGGGAGGCGGAGCTTGGAGTGAGCTGAGATCCGGCCATTGCACTCCAGCCTGGGCGACAGAGTGAGACTCCGTCTCAAAAAAAAAAAAAAAAGTACTTTTTAGGGTGGCTTCTTATAACCCTCAAGGTCAGCTCAAACCATAATGCCCACAGAAGTTCAGTACAAATAATTTGGCAGGGACCAAACAATCGATTCATGGCTGCAGTTTGATGCTATCCTGATTTCATACAATAAATACTAATAAATTTATAAGCATAAGAAAAATAAATGCACCGTATATATTTCAGGCATCAACTCTAGTGCTTCTCTCAACTGAGTTACTGGTATTTATTAAGCAGCAATAAATCTGTTATATTACTTGAATAATACATGTAGTGTAGATATTGATTGTGGCTGTTAAATATAGAGTCATTTGCTTTGATAGTCATCTGACAGTCTTTTGAAGTTTGACAAGCTTTTACATGACTCAAGCCTAAAGAGAAAGCCATTTCTTTCCTCTGTTCAGAAGTGAACTGAATGAGTGTGTGCAGGTTTAACTAAGATCTCATAAAGAAGTCATCTGGGTTCTACTTTAATACAGACTAATAGATGATCAAAGCCTTGCAGTTCTATTATATCTCGTAGGGTTTTGTCATATTTGTTTTAATCTGGATGAGAAACTTTTTAAAAATGTGTATCACCTTGACATTTTTTTAAAATCTCAGTAATGTCTAACCCTCACCAATGTAATTGACCAACCAAAGGAAACATCTTTTGACTGACAAGTGACTATTTAAGGAACAGAGTAAGTTGACTTACTATATGAGATTGTCAAGCATTTAGACAATTAAATGTTAGTGTACAAGTGGGACCAGACGTTTGGAAACTATGGCTTGAATGTTAAATTCTTGCTTTTCTCTGAAAGCAATTATATAGTATGGCCAGTAATTGATTCAGGTCATTCTAATTTTATGACAGTGTTTCTGTATTTATATACAGATACAGATTTATTTCATTTTTTGAATGATTGATTGCTAGTCAGAAAGAATTAGCATCCATGTGTTGCCCTAATAAAAGTAGCCTTTATGTTTCATCAAACTTGTTCCAGCTAATCCATATTTTAGAGGCACTATTTAGAGGCCGAAGCATTAATACCTAGGAAGTATATTTTAATATGGCAAAGAGAACTCAAAGTGGTTTGCTTAGTATCAAGAATATTAACAAAGTGAATTAAGGGAAAAGAAGTTTTAATTTTGTTTTCTTTTTCTTACAGCTTTGCCAGGAAGTAAAGCTTCGGAGGGAAATCAATATGAATGAACGTGCTAAGATCATTGATCTTTACCATGAGAAGACCATTCCAGACAAAATGATAGACTCTTCCCCAAATTACCCCGATTTAGGACAATGGGAATTTATAAGGACAAATCACAAAGATGGTCTGAGAAAAGAAAAGAAAACAGAGCAGAGCTTAGTCAGTGGAGGAAATCAAATGTGTAAGGAACAAAAAGCAACAAAAAAATCAGAAGTAGGGTTTTTGGATCCTCTGGCTACAGACAACCAAAAGGAATGTGAGGCCTGGCCTGTCCTGAGGACTTCTGAGGAAGAGAGTAAGAGCTGTTCTGGCGCCCTCAATACAGTAAGTAAGATGTGATTGGCCTAGAACTGTTTCTAAAGAAATATTTACATTTCAAAGTGCTAACGGGCTGTTGCTTATATGTGTAAAGGCTCTTGAAGAACTTGCGAAGGTTAGTGAAGAATTATGCAGCTTTCAAGAGGAAATTCGAAAGCGGTCTAACCATAGAAGGTAGGCTGGTACATATTATTATTTTAGATGGGTAAATAAAAAGAATATTGTTTTTAGTTAATGAATCCAAACTGCCTCCTCCTTACATGTAAGAATTAATGAGTTATTAAAATGTATTATCTAGGGTGGGAGATAGAAACTTTAATTTCTTTTTTTTTTTTTTTTTTTGCTTCTTTTTGAGATGGAATCTTGCTCTGTCTCCCAGGCTGGAGAGCAGTGGTGTGATCTCAGCTCACTGCAGCCTCTGCCTCCCAGGTTCAAGCGATTCCCCTACCTCAGCCTCCCACGTAGCTGGGACTACAGGCACACACCACCATGCCTAGCTAGTTTTTTTGTATTTTTAATAGAGACGGGATTTCACCATGTTGGCCAGCATGGTCTCGAACTCCTGACCTCAAATAATCCCTTGCCTCAGCCTCCCAAAGTGCTGGGATTATAGGCGTGAGCCACCACACCAGGCCAGAAACTGTAATTGTCTATTTCTCTGTTCACTAATTCTTAAAGCAAATCTTCCAATTCCCTTTGTAATCTATTAGTAATACTTTACTGTTTTTGGTGTTTAATTAAGGAAGACCCTCTATAAAAAAATCAGTAAGTAACCTCTAAAGTAGTTCTTTCTCATTCTGAGCATTTGAGCAATGAGAGTGTGCAACTGGACTAATTCAGTTAAACGTATCATTGAACGATGTCAGATTTAACAGTGTGGCATTTTGCTTATATAATCATGTTCTACTAAAATATTTAATGCTTAAGAGTACTTTATTTTACTTCAATTAGTATTTATATAATGGAGGCCTACATACTTTTCAGAACAACATATTATAAATATGTACACATGTACACATGCCACAAAAAAATGCTGTTTCCATTTGGAAACAATATATACTTACAACAGTAAGTTTTAGCCAAATTAACAATACATTGGAATTCTCTACAAGTTAAGTAAAGATGGATTATTCTAGGATCAACATTTATCTGTCCTCATGGGGCAGTATGCTTCATTTAGAAAGCTACACAAATGCATTCCCTTATTTTTCATTAGTTGTTAGGAAGCTCAGAAAGAATTTTTGTGCTGACTTGCAGTAGATTTTTTTAGCCAGTCTTGTTTTAAACATAACTTTGTCCTCTATTTGCCCATTTAGTTTTGTTTCTATTCTCTGTTAATAGGTATTTATCCACATTTTATTGTAAGCTATACCATAATCTTTTATAATTTGAAGAGGTATAAATATGATTTATATTTATCAGTGTGATTAAGTTTGAATTGTGATATTTATCTTATTTAATATAACCCAGAAAAGACTTAACAATTTTCTTTTACAAATCACACCTAATATAAAGTTCTTATTGTCACCCCATGGACTTTAGAACAAGGTTCAAGATATTTGTAATTCAGAGACATTACAATTTGGCATGACCTAATGTTTCTCTCTCATTTTTCATTATCCTCCCCACTCTGCTTTATAATTCATCCATATCAAAGTACTCATTTTCCTTCGAATAGCCATAGTATTTACTCCTTTTGCCTTTTACTTTAATCCTATATGCTTTTTACTCAAGTCATCCAAAAAAATTTTACTTTTTTTTCAAGCCCAAATGACACTTTCCATTTGGAATTACTCATGCCTCATTGCACTTTTATTCAGATTTCTATCTGACTACTTAAAATGTTATTTCACATTCAAGGAGAAGAACTTGAGCTCACATTACATAATGAATAAGAATTCAGCAGGCAGAGAGGAGGTAAGGGAATGGCAAGATAAAAGCTACAGAAAGGGAAATGCCAGTAGCAGAAACCCAGGAGGCTACATAGTTCAATCTCAGGATAGGTGAAGTCTCAGGTAATAGTGAAAATGAGAGAGGAGTTTGGAAAGAGTTTGAGTCAGAGTATGTAGGGCATTGAATATAACACTGAAAGGTAGACTTCATTCTACCATAAAAGGACTTGAAGTTTTTAACTGGGAGATTTATATAAAAATGATGTATGAGGGAGTTGTGAATCCTTTTATTATAGCAGAAACTCATTGCTTTAGCCATGGTTGCTGTAGAGAGCTTATTCTAAATAAAGTTATAACTAATACACCATGTTTTATTGTTGTTTAGGATGAAGTCAGATTCTTTTCTCCAGGAAATGCCAAATGTAACTGATATACCTCATGGGGACCCCATGATCAACAATGACCCATGCATTCTTCCAAGTAGTTTAGAAAAAGAAAAACAGAAAAATAGGAAGAATCTGAGCTGTACCAGTATGCTCCAGAGCAATTCTGCAAAAAAATGTGGAATTGATACAATCGATTTGAAAAGAAATGAAACTCCACCAGTTCCTCCTCCAAGAAGCACCTCTCGAAATATTCCCAACTCAGATTCTGAACAAGCCTATGAAAGGTGGAAGGAAAGGTTAGACCACAACAGCTGGGTGCCCCATGAGGGTCAAAGTGAAAGGAATTACAACCCTCACTTCCCTTTGAGACAACATGAGATGTCTATTTTGTATCCAAATGAAGGGAAAACTTTGAAAGATGGTATCATCATTTCCTCTTTGGTACCAGAAGTCAAAATAGATAGCAAGCCTCCAAGTAATGAGGATGTTGGACTTAGCATGTGGTCATATGACATTGGGATAGGTGCAAAAAGGAGCCCCTCTACTTCATGGTTTCAGAAAACCTGCTCTACCCCCAGTAATCCAAAATATGAAATGGTGATCCCAGATCACCCTGCTAAATCTCATCCCGATCTTCATGTAAGTAATGACTGTAACTCCTCAGTGGCAGACAGCAGTAGCCCACTTAGAAACTTCAGCTGTGGCTTTGAAAGGACTACAAGGAACAAGAAGCTGGCAGCAAAGACTGATGAATTTAACAGAACTGTATTTAGAACAGATAGAAATTGTCAGGCAATACAGCAAAATCAAAGCTGCTCAAAATTATCGGAGGATCTCAAGCCCTGTGATACTTCATCTGCTCACACAGGTAGCATATCACAAAGTAATGATGTGTCTGGTATTTGGAAAACCAATGCCCACATGCCTGTGCCCATGGAAAATGTGCCTGATAATCCCACCAAGAAATCCACAACAGGCCTAGTAAGACAAATGCAGGGACACCTAAGTCCTCGCAGTTATCGGAATATGCTCCACGAGCATGACTGGAGACCGAGTAATTTGTCTGGCCGTCCAAGGTCAGCTGATCCCAGGTCAAATTATGGTGTTGTGGAAAAGCTGCTGAAAACCTATGAGACAGCAACAGAGTCTGCACTGCAAAATTCTACGTGCTTCCGGGATAACTGGACCAAATGTAATTCTGATGTCAGTGGTGGTGCCACATTAAGTCAGCATTTAGAAATGCTCCAAATGGAACAAGAGTTTCAGCAAAAGGCAGCTGTGTGGGGGGGACAGGAAGTGAAGCAAGGAATACATCGGAAAAAGATAACAGAGGTGAGAAAGCAAATAACATAATTTGGTAGCATTCATATTAGCAATGGCTCTGAATTCTGTTCATATGTGCCATTCATATAAACAGAATGGGGGCACAAGTTTTGGACTCTTCTTAGCCTCTTGACCCTGTTTGTAAATAAATATAACTCAACATGAACCTTGAAGGTGTAGTTTTTAAGACTGAGAATAGTACATTGTAACTTTTGAAAAATTCTGAAATGTGATAACATAAATACAGTAAGTGGATTTAGGAAACTGAAGAAGATCAAATGTTTGTTCTTGAAAAAATATTCAGAATGGACATTTCTTGATTTGTAGAATTTCATTCTTTTAAAGGTTCTTCTTAAGTGTGTGGAAAATATTTTAAAAATCATTTTCACTTTTCAGTTATTAACTATGATTGGTTCAGTCATTCTCAGCATTTGACTCATGTTCTTTCTCATAGGATTAGTCACATTAATATGAATATGAGAAATACACATCATTTAACAGTGCCTAATAGAGTCCTCTTATCTGTGGAACTAAAAGATAGTATATATAAATAAGGTTATTCTTATTTCTATGTATTCTTAGCATAGAAATTGACCAAAAAAACCCCACTCAAATGGACATTTTAAGTAAACTGTTATCTTTTTTGTTCCTGTCTATTTATGAGAGTTTAATATTCATCAGTTATAGGAGAAAAAGAAGTCGAAGAAATTGGTATTTACAAAGAAGAGTTATACAACACTCTCTTTTACTCATATAATGTTTAAGAACCTAACAAAAAGTTACGAGGTGACATATTGTTATTATTAATCAATACTTCAACACTCCTAGTTTCATAGAATGCAGTGGGTATGCAGCATGGTTTTAAACTATTGTGCAAGTTGCTTCCTTCTGGTGTAAAAAATTACTATGTGGATTTCAAATTCTGCAAAAATATCAGTTTTCATCCCTCTTATGAGAAATCTTGCCTGTCTTTATAAGGTGCAAAAAATATTCTGCTTTTGTATTTCTCTGCTTTTTAGTTGAGCCCATCAATGCCTGCAAGGTCCTGTAGCTAAAGATGGGAAATACATATATCTGTACGATAACCAAACAAAATTCTCATTAACTAACAAGAAATAATACTAAATGATTTCCCTTTTTGCATTCGTTGGGAGTTTGGCAGGGAGGTCCTCTACTCGAGATCCTTAGGAGCAGCTTTTGTTTTTGTTTTTTGTTCTTCCCCCTGTAGGAACAAATCTAAAAAATAGGTCTCCAAAAAGAAAAAGAAACTGCAGGTTACTGTCAGACCATGGCTAAAATGGTAAAAATAGGAGGCCATCCTCACTGCCTAGCTCATATGAAAGAGCACAGGCTTTGTGGGGTCTAAGAAGGGTCAATAAGAACCAAGTGTATAAAGTGTGTCATGGAAGCTTTGTACTTTCGTTTTAATTTTAAGGACCAAGGAAGGCTTTTTTTTCCATTAAAATAAAAGGAAAGAAGGAAGGAAATAAAAGAAAAAGAAGAAAAGTGAAGGAAAAGGTTCTCTCCCATCAGAACATGCCCAAGAGATAGGAATTTTGTATTAGTAATTAGAATGAAGATGTATTTAAAAGCATTTTAATGATAATTTTAAGGTTTTGATAGTGCCAGTGGAAAAAAGCATCAGATTAATCATTTGGTTTGTGTGCCTTTTGCTTATCACCTCTAAAAGTGTCAATCACTTGACATGAATGGTTTCTTCTATAAATTATCTTTTTATTTTTAAGTAACACTCTAACCTCCTCATCGCCCACTAAGAAACATCTGTATTTCCATGATATTCAAGTTACTTAACTTGAAATTTTAAATCCTGAGCTCTTCATTAGTTCTACAAAGAGATTAACTGTATTAAAATTTGTCAGTGTGAGGAAAGGGACAAGATTATCAAATGGCATATTCCGTATTAAAATTGAATTGCTTTAAAACATTCAAAACCACAAATATTAGAGAAGTACCTTCTTTAGTTTTCAATACTTTTTCTTTCTTGTAAATTTACTAACAGACTAATTTTATAGTTGAGCTTATCATATATGAAGCCTATTGTTGGTAGCCAGAGAGTGAGGAATGTTTTCACTTGCGTCCTAGGAATCCATGTCAGTGAACGCCTCACATGGAAAAGGATTTTCCCGACCTGCTAGACCAGCAAATCGTCGTCTCCCCTCCAGATGGGCATCCAGATCTCCATCTGCACCCCCTGCGTTGCGAAGATCTACCCACAACTATACCATTTCTCTGCGATCCGAAGCATCAATGGCTTAAGTCTTTGGCCTGGACTGCTATATTGCAGAAGTTCTAGTCCACTTGTCAAACAGAGCATTCTGAGCGTTTACAGGCAGACCTGTTCTCTTCCGACAAGCAATTTAAATCTTAACTTTCCATCAGTCTTCAGTGTTTTTAATCTAAGGAATAATTATCTTCCTGTATTTTGATTTCTTAGGTCAGAATTTTTTAATACCATCCTCATTAATTTTCCAATATGATATAAGTTGAAACAATGTACAATATTGTATATTCTTTCTTGCAAGTGGCAGAAAGTAAGGTTATGTGCATGGCCATGTGTTTGTAGGTGCATGTGTTGAAATAGGAAGTATCCTAGTATGTATTTAGATAGGAAAAACTTATGTGCTAGTGTTGACTTTGAAATTATAACATGTATACCTATATATTCTTTGTGTTTATTTAAAAGTTTTGAAAATATACAGTACTGTTTATATTTTGTATACCTTTTAATAGGTATCCACTTAAGGCATTTGCAGTACAAATATTAATTAACCACTTCCTTGGCCCCCAGCTACATTGAAAAAGAAGAATTATGCACACATCTAACATTGGTAGATCATGGCACACATAAAACCATATAAGGATAAAATAATACCATTGATATCCTTGTTTATTCTTTTTAAATAAAAATGTCACAAGTTTAATAGATCAGCCTTGTAAAGCAAGCATAAAATGTTCATAAAGTTTTATATATTATTTGGTAGTCTAGTATGGCTTTAACTGAATATTTGATCCTCAGAGACAGTATCATGAGACTGCATTATAAATGACATGACTAAATAATGAATTTATTTTGTCAGCCTCAGTGACAAACATGTCCTAAATGGGATGCAAAAAGAAACTGAATTATGTTGAATTTTAGTTTTTCTTAAAGTTGTGGTAAGCTTTTAGTTTAGCTGCTTTAACATGGAGTCATACATACTTAGAGGTAAGTCATTTATTATTTTCTTCTTTTTTCTAAACTTTTCCTTAAAATTAATAGATAACAAACTAATAATTTACTTTTTTACTAACAAGGAAGATCAGGAATAATATTTCATTGAGAGCTGAATTATACTTCTCATAATTTGCTACAAAAAAAGGCTTAAACTAAACCTTGACATCCACAGTAGCATCAGGAATAGAAATGTATATTTTGGCTACAGTTTGCATACAGCGAACATATAAAATCTATATTGAAAACTGACAGAAATATGAACGTTGAGGGGCTTGGAATTCTAAATGGAAGATTTTAGAAGGAACTTTGCTCTCTACTGTCACTATGTAAAACCAATTATGTTATGTTATTAGATATTAATTCTGTTTAAGCTTTTCTTTTACTAAGAACTTCTTATGCCAAACGTATTCCAAGAGCCATCTCCTTATGATGTATTCGAACCATTTAGAGAAATTCACTTCGTTGTACCCCATGACCTGAGGTAAAGAAAATAATTTTCAAATTGCAGACTTCCTTGAAAGGCTCAAGACTGTAGCATGGTGATGTCTAGATTCATACTTTACTGTAAGGACAGTTTCAGAACTTAAATGGAATTAAAGATCTAGAGTGATTTGGATTGGATGATAACTAAGGTCTATAAATCTACTCTTTTAATTCTTATTTCCTTCAGGAAGATCCTTTTCCACAGAGTATCAAAGAAAAGTAAACTAGACACCAAGTAATATCACTCTTATAATATGCTTTCCAGCTAGAGGGGAGAAAACACCAGGAAAGTGGAACCCTGGGTCATAAAATGACGGACGTGTTAGGAAAATGCTGTTGTGTGACAGTGGAGAGCCTGCCCAAGGACTGTGCAACCTATCTGTTCCTCTCCACCACTGTTTTCTAAGTAGTCTGGTATGATCTGTGTTTCCTTAGGATATTGAGGATCTCTTTTAAAAAATGAAATTTCTGATCTCACCCCATAATTACTAAAGCAAAATTTCCAGGGGTAGGAATGGGGACTCCAGAGCCATTAATAAAATAAAACAAAACAAAGCAAAATATTGATGATCAGGCAGATTTGAAAACAGTGACATTGATTGATCTCTGAATGGATGGATGCCCTTGAATGATCACTTTTCTTCCTAGGACTTGCCTTTGTTGTCTGTAAATTAGAATGGCTATACTTTCAGGCTTCACAATTTTAAGCCACTTTTTTCTACTAACAGTTGAATGAACCAGTGGGACACATTTTAACATCTTTTTATGTTGACTAAAGTTATAGTTAGAGCTGAGAAAAAAAAAATAGCATCTAGTCCAACTCGTTGATTGTAAAACTGAATTAAGATCATTTGAATGTTCTGTTTTCTCTTTTTAAATATTTTATAATTTTTAAATAGAAAAACCTGTTGGGTAAATGGAAATAATCTTTGAAAATATTTTTTGATGTTTTGTGATTTTTAACTGGTAACTTTCTACTTTAGGTGGGCATTTTCTTCCCTAGAATATACCCTTTATTATGCTATCATTGCTAGATTTAAAGGGGCTTCTAAGCATTTCTGGAAATATTTGATTTAAAAACATATATTAATAGATGTTTTCCCTAGCAGACTTTTGGAGCAAAAATATTATTTTAGTTCAGCAGAGGATTACTGATATTATGGGCTGATCTCAGAAAGGAATAAGAATGAGGCAGAGAGGAGTACTTGAGTTTCTGTGTGTGTTTGTGTGTGTGTGCGAGTGTGTGTTTGTGTTTGTGTGTCACATAAGTTCTCCATATTGCCTTATGTCCCAAAGCCAAATATAAAAATATAAATGATGCTTTGTGTAATTCATTTTATCAAAAATTACCCATAACTTTCATTTGTTTTTATATCGACAATGAAGATGATAATATTTCATTTTGCAGATGTGGCCATAAAATATTATTTATTTCTACATAGGTGATTTTACCAGATTTAGTTATCTTGAGAAAACATCTGGACTTCAAAGAGTTTCTGCTTCCCTACAAAGATCTTTAAAATTATTTTTAGGCACATTTGTGATAAACAATTACTTGATATTGAAATCTCCTTCAGCCATTAGAAGCTATCAAATAAAGTAGGCGTAAAAACAACTGTCTGTGGCATTTGTATACGTCGAGAACATTTTTCTTTCCCTCCTTTTCTGCAGTGAACTCCAGTAAAGTTGAGCGTGTTATGAAATCTAAACTCAAGTATGTACACAGTTCACTCTAACCTCTTCCAAAATATCTCTAGATAGTAGAATTGAAGCCAAATCTGCCTGACTTCCCAGACAGATTCAGGGGCTGGGAAGAGCACTACATCAAGGACTCCAGGGTGGACGGCGCTCAAAGGTCAGACACGCAGTCTGTCCTCAAGGAGATCTCTTCCTAAAACAGCAGAGACCTGACTCTGCAGAGGCCAGGGTAGAAATAAAGAGTTTAGGGGAAAAAAAAAAAATGGCAAATGCAAGATCCAAGATCAAGAATCCCGGTCCTGGGGACCAGCATGTAGGAAAAGAGATACAGCCTGAGGTATGGAGGCAGGCCCATTGGAAATAGGAATTGAGAGGTCTTTACCAGCACATTACATCTTTACTAAAGTTGGAACCTAAAAAGACTACAATGGCAAATGAGGACCCTCTTGTAGGCAACTAGGAGAGTAATCACCACTAAGCTGAAATAAATGGAGGCTCCATGCAGCTTGAGCCCTCATCTGGGATATTTTCAGGAAAAAAAATTATAGGAAACCATCAGAGGCCTCACTGTGAGAGACTGGAAAAGATACAAAGATGATGAGGTGGGGACTGATCCTCTCTTTTCTCTCCACTTTCCATTTATTGTCATTTTCTTGTGACTCTATCCCCAGAACCTAAAACTTTAC
>NW_012107386.1:1795825-1797341 GCF_000951045.1 Mandrillus leucophaeus
TTTCATAGATCACCTCAGGCCACTTAGGAGAAGAGTGAATTAATGAAATTTTTAAATATTTTAATTACTTGTTATCAGCAAAAAAAAAAAAAAAAAAATGTTTTTCTTCTCTGACTCTTCATTTAGTCATAGCTGGATTAAGAGTGCAGGATTTTTGCTCCACTAAATTTATTTATTTCAAAACTTGAGCTGACCTGAATATAAATGGTACAGTAATTTCTGTTCTGGTGTCAGCATATTTTCAGAACCTGAATCCACTGAAAAATGAGCACACAAATTGAAACTGTTTTCTTGTTGTTTTGAAATTTTTATAATATAATCACTAAGACAAGATGACCAGAATACTATTAAAGAGATAGCACACTGTAATATTTCAGATGACTGCTGGTAGAAATTCTGTTATTTAACAGAATTAAATAAGAATTAAAGATTTTAATCTTGTTAAATATTTATTTAATATTTACTAATAATAAAATAATATGAATTTTATTATTAAATTAATAACGAAAGGCTAAAGGACTTGCGACATGTGAAATATAAGGCTGTCTCTTCTATTGTCTTAGGAAAACAATAGTTGAAGGGCCTTTTTGAAGGAGGAAAAATAACAAATTACATAGACTTTAATTTTGTGTAGTTGAATTAAGTGTTCAAAATTTTATTGTTGATAAAAACTCTTCACAGCTCTCACACTTTAATTCTGTTGCAATCTTATTGCACAGAATTAAAAGTGAAATGTAATTCACTAATGAAAACTTTCACAATTTCACTTTCACACAGAAGTTACCCTGAAAATGTCTTGGCTGAGTAAGTCAACTTTGAGAACCAGTTTATCATTAGGCAAAACAATAATTAGGCATTTTAACCTATGTTTTAGGCATTGTTATGGAAAGTTTTTTAGTTCTCCACTTTAAAAAGAGTAATTCCAATAATTGAAAATCTGATCAGTATTTTTCTCTGGCTAAACCAGCAAATACATATGTCAAAGAGCAAGTTTTCAAACTTATCTCCCATTTCTTTCTTTCTTTTTTCTTTCTTTTTTTTTTTTTTTTTTTTTTTTTTTTTTTTTTTTTTTTTTTTTTTTTTGAGACAGAGTCTTGCTCTGTTGCCCGGGCTGGAGTGCAGTGGCCGGATTTCAGTTCACTGCAACCTCCACCTCCCAGGTTCAAGCGATTCTCCCACCTCAGCCTCCTGAATAACTGGGATTACAGGCTCCCACCACCACATCTGGCTAATTTTTTGTATTTTTAGTAGAGACGGGGTTTCACCGTGTCGGCCAGGCTGGTCCTGAACTTCTGACCTCAAGTGATCCACCCGCCTCAGCCTCCCAAAGTGCTGGGATTACAGGCATGAGCCACCATGCCTGGCCTCATCTCCCATTTCCTTATGGATTAATCTAAAAAGATAAGCATCTAAATTTTTTTTTCTACTAATGTTAAACGAAATCCAGCATTTCTTTCCAGCTCAGTGAAGCACAAAGAAAACCAAGAGACGTTCGTGACCAGCCTAACTAACATGG
>NW_012107387.1:0-1810 GCF_000951045.1 Mandrillus leucophaeus
TGGATGGATGGATGGATGGATGCATTCATGGATGGATAGATGGATGGACGGATGGATGGAAGACGAGATGGGTGATGAAAGAAAAGATGGGTGGATAGTAAGGTGAATGGAAAGATTGTAAATGGGCAGACAGGTAGATGAACAGATAGATGGGTGGGTAGATTGACAATTAGAGTATAGATGAATTAATAGGTAAATAACTAGATGGGGCTGGGCACGGTGGCTCACGCCTGTAATCCCAGCACTTTGGGAGGCCAAGGCAGGCAGATCACGAGGTCAGGAGTTCAAGACCATCCTGGCTAACACAGCGAAACTCTGTCTCTACTAAAAAAATACAAAAAATTAGCCGGGCGTGGTGGCAGGCGCCTGTAGTCCCAGCTACTCAGGAGGCTGAGGCAGGAGAATGGTGTGAACCCAGGAGGCAGAGCTTGCAGTGAGCTGAGATCACGCCACTGCACTCCAACCTGGGTGACAGAGCAAGACTCCGTCTCAAAAAAATAAATAAATAAAAAATAACTAGATGAACAGGTGAATGAATGGCTGGACAGATGACTAAATACTCACTTGATCTCTACCCTGCTGTCCTTCCTCCTCTTCTTCTCCTCCTCCTCTACCTCCTCCTCCACTCTCACAGCCTCAGAGCACAAAGATCAATGATTTTCAGTTGAGACCAGAGGTAATCTACACAGGACATTTTGTCCTACACAGGACTTGGTATTTGTATAATTTAGAAATGTATGAGCAATATGGCAGATATTTATAGTATCATTAAACATAAATATAAGCTGGGCACAGTGGCTTACGCCTGTAATCCTGGCACTTTGGGAAGCCAAGGTGGGTGGATCACTTGAGGTCAGGAGTTTGAGACTAGCCTGGCCAACATGGCAAAACCCAATCTCTACTAAAAATACACAACAAAATAGCTGGGCGTGGTGGTGCATGCCTGTGGTCCCAGCTACTAGGGAGGCTGAGGCAGGAAAATTGTTTGAACCCAGGAGGCGGAGGTTGCAGTGAGCTGAGATCCCACCCCTGCACTCCACCCTGGGTGACAGAATGAGATTCTGTCTCAAAATAATAATAATAATAATAATAATAATAAATATAGAAGCAGAAAGCCTATAAAAGCATACTTCTTGCAAAGAAAAGTGGATTTTTCATTCCTAATATGTTGAATTCATAATTTTTAAAAATTAAGTTAAAATTATTGGCCGACTTCAGTGGCTCACGTTTGTAATCCCAGCACTTTGGGAGGCTGAGGCGGCAGGCAGATCACTTGAGGTCAGGAGTTTGAGACCAGCCTGGCCAATATGGTGAAACCCTGTCTCTATTAAAAATGCAAAAACTAGGCCGGGCGCGATGACTCAAGCCTGTAATCCCAGCACTTTTGGAGGCCAAGGCAGGTGAATCACGAGGTCAAGAGTTTGAGACCAGGCTGGCCAATATGGTGAAACCCTGTCTCTACTAAAAACACAAAAATAGCCGGGCATGATGGCGGGCACCTGTAATCCCAGCTACCTGGGAGGCTGAGGCAGGAGAATTGCTTGAACCCGGGAGGCGGAGGTTGTATTGAGCCATAGATCGCGCCATTGCACTCCAACCTGGGCGACAGAGTCAGACTCCGACTCAAAAAAAAAAAAAGTACAAAAACTAGCCAGGCATGGTGGCGTACACTGGTAGTCCCAGCTACTTGGGAGTCTGAGACAGGAGAATCACTTGAACCTGGGAGGTGGCAGTTGCAGCGAGCTGAGATCAAGCCACTGCACTCCAGCCTGGGCAACAGAGCAAGACTCTGTCTCAAAAAAAAAAAAAA
>NW_012107388.1:0-1214 GCF_000951045.1 Mandrillus leucophaeus
CATTAGGAGATATACCTAATGTAAATGATGAATTAACGGGTGCAGCACACCAACATGGCACATGTATACATTTGTAACAAACCTGCACGTTGTGTACATGTACCCTAGAACTTAAAAATAAAATAAAAAATAAAATAATTAAAAAAAGAAACTAGCAGAGGTGCCCTGAGGTGCTGCCAGCTCTTGGAGGCCAGAGATCAGGTGTTACCTCCAGCGAGACTCAAGTTTGGGCCTCCCTGGGTCATTGCCCTGCAGCTATCTGAGGAGCTCACAAAGACTAAGGAGAAAAGTTCTTCCCAGGCTGCCAGGGAGCATGGGCTTTCCGGGACTGCACGATGTGGCAGCAGGAGGAGGAGGAGGCTCTGGAGAAGGAGTTAGGCCTGATCATGAAGCAGCCCCTCCCCAGAGGCCACTCTTGCAGGAGGTGAAGCTGGAAGCCAGGGACCTCCTTTCAGGAACAGTGGCCATGAGCCCCTGGGTGTGTGGCTAAGGAAGGGGCAAACTCTGCCATCCTTCAGTCTCCCTTTGAAAGGGATTCCAGGTTCTTTAGCTGATGATAGCCAAGCCCCCAGCCTCAGAGGGGAGCCAGTCAATTTCAGCTTGTGTTAATTACCAGACCGGGCAACTCAGGTGCGGGTTTGTGCCGGCCATCTCTGGACCCCACGCTGGAAGAGCTGTCCAGCAAGCACCAGTGAGCATGTGTAGGGGGTGGCAAGGGACAGGAAGCCCAGGCCCATCTGGGGTTCCTACAGAAAAGGGGATCCTCTTGGGCCCATGCAATCATCCAGCCATGTTCCTGGGCCTTCTGAATGGAAAATTCCAGGGCATCTTCAACCTTAGTTCTTCACACACTTGGATGAGATCTTAAGTGTCTCTCTTAACTTTGTGCTCATAATTCCAGCAGAACCCATGGTTCTCCTGGGCTGTGGCAGCACAGCCTCCAGTATAATCCCAGGAAATGACCTTGGATGAATGTCTTGAGTTCTGTAGGCCTCAGTCTCTTTCTCTGTGAAATGGATCATGTAATAGTTATCAACCTCACAGTGCTGTTGTAAGGATTAGGTGAAATAATGAGTATAAACTCCCTGGAATAAAGCACAAGAAAAGACCTCTTTTTAAAAATCTTTTAAAGTCTGGACACCAAATTTCTGGATCACATTCTGGCCCGTCACCATCTGATGCCCACCAAGCACTGGCTATCCTAAGAAAGCGGG
>NW_012107389.1:0-10915 GCF_000951045.1 Mandrillus leucophaeus
CTAGACGGTGACTAAAGCAAATTGCAAAGACCGTCTTTTATTATCAAGACATTTCTTCAGTCCTTTTCTAGCAAGGTAATCATCAGCAATACAAAGCCCAGAAATGTCAAACCTTCTCCAATTATATTTATACATGGCCTTAGGGCTTTGGCACTAGCCATACCCCCATATTCTTCATTCTGCTCTTCACTTAGATGGCCCCTCCATCTTTAATGTCTCAGCTTAAATAGTACATCTTCAGTGAGGTCACCTTTATTGACCTTATAACCCACACTAGTCATTCAATTATTCATTATCATGCCACCATATTTTAGCTTTCTGTAAAGTACTTACTATCATCTGATACTTTTTTCTTGTTATTTTGTCCGTAGTTTCATTATAAACAAGATACACCTCTATACATATTATACTGTAAACTCTATGAAAGCAGGACCTTATTTGTCTTGCTCATTTGCTAGCACCTAGAACAAAGCTCATTTGCTAGCACCTAGAACAAAGACTTAACACATTGTAAGATGATACTTAATATACATATGTATGATCAATCAAAATAAACCAAAGCTAAGGCAAATGTCTTTAGAAATGTGTCACTTTACAATATTCGTTCCATAAACATTTCCAAGTATCTACTATAGTAGATAAAGCAAGATAAAAAGATAGATAAAGCAAGATAAAGAGCAAGATAAAAAGATAGTGATAAAGCAAGATAGAGAGAGAGAGGGTATAACAGAGGGGCTGTTTTAGATAGGGGCATCAAGAAAAGTCTCTCTGAGGGTGTGATATTTGAGTAGAGGCCTAAATAAAGTAAAGAAATGAGTCAAGTTGTTACCTGCTAGTATCATTACTGGCAGGAGAATAGCAAAGTATAAATGCTCTAAGGTTTAAGCACACTTAGAAGGTTTAAAGAGGAACAAGGAAGCCAGTATGGCTGGTGAGCTATGAGCCAGAGAGATAGTGATATAAGATGAAGTTATAAAGTCAGGGATAAGATTATGTAAGTCTTTTGTAGGTCATAGTAAGGAACTTAGATTTTACTAGAAGTGTAATAGAAAGCTAGTGGAGAGGGCCAGGCATGGTGGCTCACCTGATGTCAGAAGTTTGAGACCAGCCTGGCCAACATAGTGAAACCCTGTCTCTACTAAAAATACAAAAATTAGCCAGGCATGGTGGCACATACCTGTAATCCCAGCTACTCGGGAGGCTGAGGCAGGAGAATTGCTTGAACCCAGGAAGTGGAGGTTGGAGTGAGCCGAGATTGCACCACCACTGCACTCCCGCCTGGGCGACAGAGCCAGACTCCGTCTCAAAAAAAAAAAAAAAAAAAAAAAGAGAGAGAAAGAAAGCTAGTGGAGAGTTTTAAGCGGGCAGATATAATCAAGTTGTATTTTTATGGAGAGGACTAGTTCATTTACATCTTAGTGAGACAATCTGAACTTGGGAGAAGATGCTGTCTGAAGATAGTAGAATAGGTACAGGGGGAAAAGTCATCATTAAATAGTAAGGCTGAGAGAAACCAAAGAAGAGTTTATCTACTCTTTTTCTTTCTCTTTCTCGGCGGAGTTTCACTCTTGTTGCCCAGGCTGGAGTGCAATGGCGCAATCTCGGCTCACTGCACCCTGCGCCTCCCCGGTTCAAGTGATTCTCCTGCCTTGGCCTCTCAAGTAGCTGGGATTACAGCATGTGCCACCACGCCCAGCTAATTTTGTATTTTTAGTAGAGACAGGGTTTCTCCATGTTGGTCAGGTTGGTCTCGAACTCCCGAACTCAGGTGATCCACCCGCCTCGGCCTCACAAAGTGTTGGGATTACAGGTGTGAGCCACCATGCCTGGCCTATCTACTCATTTTTATTATCTACGGTCACAAGTGAAATTTACCTGTATTTTTTCTTGTATTTTCTTTTTCTGATTTTGGTATCCAGATTATATGAATATCGTAAAATAAGTAGCAATCCCAGCTCTTATGCAAGAGGTTGCTTAGTGCAACCTCCACCTCCTGGGCTCAAGCATTTCTCATGCCTCAGTCTCCTGAGTAGCTGGGATTACAGGCATGCACCACCATACTTGGCTAATTACTGTATTTTCAGTAGAGACAGGGTTTCACCATGTTGGCCAGGCTTGTCTCAAACTCCCAACCTCAGGTGATCCGCCAGCCTTGGCCTCCCAAAGTGCTAGGATTACAGGTGTGAGCCACTGCACTGAAGCTATCTCAGAATTGTTTATGTAAGATTGGGATAGGCCAGGTGCAGTGGCTCACACCTGTAATCCCAGCACTTTGGGAGGCTGAGTCGGGTGGATCATGAGGTCAAGAGATTGAGATCATCCTGGCCAACATGGTGAAACCCCATCTCTACTAAAAATACAAAAATTAACTGGGCGTAGTGGCACGCGCCTGTAATCCCAGCTACTCAGGAGGCTGATGCAAGAGAATTGCTTGAACCCAGGAGGCAGAGGTTGCAGTGAGCCAAGATCATGCTACTGCACTCCAGCCTGGCGACAGAGAGAGACTCTGTTTCCAAAATAAAATGACAGATTGTGATCATCTGTTCTATGAAAATGTATGAAAAATCCTCTGGAGGGTGAAGGGGGTTGGAGCAGCATGTGGAATTTTTGACATTTAATTCAGTTTATCTAATAATTATTATTTTTTCAGGTCATCTCTTTTTATACTCACTTTAGTACTTCATGTTTTATATAAAATTTTCCATTTCATCTAAATTTTGGATTTTGTTAGCATAAAGACACGGATATTTCAGTTTATTTTGAAATTATTAATTTATTATTTGCTTAGTATTATTTAATAATTATCTTATTACTTTAAAAATCTCTTCTTAATCTGTAGTTTTAAGTCTCTTTTTTAATACCTAGTATTTTTATTTATGCTTACTCTCATTTTTTCCTGGCTTGACTTTTCAAGTAAATAGTTTGTTATTCTTGTTGTTTGCCTCTGTCATTAATTTCTGCTCTTTAATCTTTCTTTCTTTCTATTTTCAGCGCACTTACTCTGCGGTTATTCTTCTATTTTCTTAAGTTAAACATACAATTCAATCATTTTCTATCCTTCTTATTGTGGTGAATTCTTTAATTTTATGTTGCTGCCACATTCATTTTGAACATTTAATTTTCTCATGCCAGAAGCAGGGCTCAGCTACTCTTGACAGAATTTCCAGTTCTATACTATACCCAAATGGCTCAGGCCAATGGTCAGAAATAAGAACTTAGAGGCACCTCACCTGCCTAACAGACTAGGTTCCACACTTTCTTGCAGCTTCCTTTATCAGGACCATTCAGGTATTTGTTCTTGAACTTCCCTTATATATATTGCTAGTTGCTACACACTTTTCTCTCTCTGCCCAACTCTTCATTCTGCTTCACATTACACAGGGACAGAGGACTACCCTCCCAACTCATGTCCTCCTTGCCTAGGAACTGAAAGTAAAAATACCTCTGAACTTGTTTCCTATTGTGTTATATTGAATTTGTACCTTCCATCTGAAGAACTAGGGACTGCCCCAGGCTGGGCTTTCCCAGAGATACTGGGGAGAACAAAAGGTCAGGCTCCTAGAAGCCAGAGTGATGGTCACGCAGGCAAAAATTGGACCACACAAGCTAGACAAGAGCCACAAAGGCATCTATCAGTATAAACAAGTTTCCTGTGTGAGGGACCCCCTGGTCATAGGTTGGACAATCAGGCTTTAGGCTGTCCACCATGTAGAAGAAGCATCCCATCGAAGGCACACTACAAACACTCTTGTTCAGTTCCCCTTCATTTCCTGTTAAGGTAGCTAACTGCTGAGGTACTAGAATCCCAGTTTGAGAGCTGGGGGCTCTCAAAACACTTGTCTTTTTTTTTTTTTTTTTAATTGAGATGGAGTCTCGCTCTGTTGCCCAGGCTGGAGGGCAGTGGCATATTCTCGGCTCATGGCAAGCTCCACCTCCCAGGTTCATGCCAGCTTGTAGGACATAACAATAACCAAACTCCACAATAATGCTCCGACCACACCACAAAATCACAATAAAAATCTCATCAAACCCCCCTACCCCCGTCTCTGACCTTCATCCAAAACCCACTTTTGCCAAACCCCAAAAACAAAAGCCTCAATTTACCCGGCCAAGACTTGCATTTTCATCTTTTAGGTGTGCACGACTCCAACTGCCATCCCCTCAACTAACAAATATTTATCTCATAAAACGCTCTTAACACCAACCCATAACTTTTTTCCACACCCTAAAGAAATTCCCCCCCCCAATCACACCTATCTCTCCGTTTATGTAGCTTAAATCCACCTAAAGCAAGACACTGAAAATGCCTAGATGGCTTCTCCTACCTCAGCCTCCTAAGTAGCTGGGACAACAGGCGTCCACCACTACGTCCGGCTAATTTTTGTATTTTTAGTAGAGATGGGGTTTTATCGTGTTAGCCAGGATGGCCTCGATCTCCTGACCTCGTGATCTACCCGCCTTGGCGGGTAGATTGCAGGCATGAGCCACTGCGCCCGGCCTCAAAACACTTGTCTTCTAACTGGCAGACTTAAGACTACAAATTTCTAAGTATCATTTTGGCTGTATCCACGGTTTTAGTATCTAGCAATCTCATTTATGTTCACTTCTAAGTATCTGGTGTTTGCTATTATGACTCCATTTTTATCCATAAATTGTTTTGAAGTAAATTATCTGTAGGATCCAAATGTATGGAGGATTTAGGAGATATCTTTTTATTATTACTTTACTTCTGATTTTATTGCATAATGACGAGAGAATGCAGTCAATATGATAGTGATTCTTTGATACTGGCTTTGTATTCTACTACATGGTTAGTTTTCTAAGTATTCCATGTGTGCTTTATGGGGTTATTAAAATCTTCTATAGCTGACAAAGATGTAGTGCTAAATACATTATTTTCTGAAAGATTTTGTGTTCAATGTGGGGTTGGGCTATATCTCCTTGCAATTCTGTCCAATTTTGCAGACTTGTGCATATAAGCCCACAATTGTCATACCTTCTTGGCAAATTGTCTTTCAATGCTATTTGCCTTAAATTCAATTTTATGTGATATAAATATTATTACTATAGGATATTCTTACAGTTAATATTTGGCTGGAATCACTTTCTTTTCCTTTATTTTCTCTGTCATTTCTTTAAAAGATGTCTCTTTGGTAAATGATGTATGGCTATTTTTGTAAAGCCTACTTGAGAGTTTCTGTCTTTAATAGGAGAGTTTAGTACTTTCTTATTTATGGAGAATTCTGATAAATCTGGTTTTTCTTTTTGCCATCATATTTTCTGTTTTCTATTATCCTTGTTTTCCTGTGTTTCTGTTTCAGTTTCAAATTCCTATTTGCTGATGTACTGACTGAATTTCTCATTGCTTTTTTTTCTTCTAGACGTATGCAGGTTATTTACTTCTTTTTTTTATTTTTTTTTTTTATTTTTTTTTTTTTAGTGTTTATTCCCTTTATTTATAACACTTAGATTCGTGTTTTTAAAATACAGACTAAAATTAATCAGTATCTCTAGCCTTCTTCAACTGTAGTTCCCAATAACCACTATCTCTGTGTCGTCACTTCACCTCTACCTGTAACTCAATTTCTCTATCTGCAAAACAGGTAATAGTATTTACTTATGATTTACTATGATGACTTAATAAGATAATGTACATAACAGGCTTGCCAAAAAACCTGACTTCATAAATGATAATTACTGTGTCACTGTCACTTATCAAATAGTTTAGCTTCATACTTCCTTAACATCCTTATTCTCATAATTATTACCTATTTTCTATTTTGATGTTATCTATAATTTGGAATTTGTCATCAACCATTACTGCAACAGTACTGAAATCTAGATCCCAGAAATATTCTCCATTTGTCTCCAAACTTCTATTATTACACCTTTCCTACTGTCTCTAAACCTGTTACCTAATGTCATTTCAACACTTACTCCCTGGGCTCCACCCTTATCTCTCTGCTATGAACTGAAGTGTGTCCCCCTAGAATTTATAGGTTGACTCTCTAACACCCACTGTGACTGTATTTGGAGATAGGGTCTTCAGGATATAATTCAGGTTAAAGGAGGTCATAAGGGCTGGGTCCTAATCTGATGGGATTGATGTCCTTACAAAAAGATGAAAGGAAACCAGAGTTCTCTCTTCTCTCTCTCTCTGCCATATGAGGACACAGCAGGAAGTTGGGTTTGTAAACCAGGAAGAGAGCCTTCAATAGAAACTGACTCTACTGGAACCTTCATCTTGGAGGTTTCCAAACTCAAGAACAAGGAGAAATAAATGCCTGCTGTTTAAGCTACCCAGTCTATGGTACTTCGTTATAGCAGCCCTAGCAAACTAAAACAGTTCCATACCTGCTCTGCTGCCCAGGCTGGAGTGCAGTGGTGCGATCTCAATTCACTGCAACTTCCACCTCCAGGGTTCAAGCAATCAAGCAATTCTCCCGCCTCAGCCTCCCGAGTAGTTGGGGTTACAGGCATGCACCACCACACCCAGCTAATTTTTGTACTTTTAGTGCAGATGGGGCTTCACCATATTGGCCAGCCTTGTCTCAAACTCTTCACCTCAAGCAATCCACCCACCTCAGCCTCTCAAACTGTTGGGATTACAGGTGTGAGCCACTGCACCCAGTCTCTGGCCACATTTTCTATTTTTGTTTCACTCATTTAAATTTTTCCTACTTGCTGTCTCTTACTCTTTGTGCTTCCAATACTTGTCTACCATCTTCCCTTGACTTCTCCCTCAACTTCTCCTTCCCTTCACTGTCAAGTTTTCTGAAAATAACAGTAATCATTTTTTCATTTCTTGTTTATCCATTAAAATCTACTATAATCGGGTTCTCATTCTCACCATTCTACCAAAAATGATTTTAACGAAGTCATTAATTACTTATATTCCCAACCCAATGGCTTTTTTAATAATCAGCATCTTGGTTAGAATACACTCCAGTATTTTATACTGTAGGACATTTGAAACGAAAAACACAGGTAGTAATACAGAGACATATGACTTTGAATTACAGACAGGACACACACAAATGAAAAACTCCACAGGCAACTGGGACATATGAGTTGCTAAATAGAGATCTGTAAGTTATCTATACATATTTAGAAATTGAAGAGTTGAGAGTAGATATCAGAGAGAAGGTACAAAAGAAAGATTGCTGAGAAGAAAACTCTCCAGAATACCAACATTTAGAGCAGGTGAAGAAATGAAGAGTTTAAGAAGGAAAGTGGGTGAAACAATCAGAAAGAACACCAGGAATGAGTTGGTATCTAAGAAAATTTTCTATACAGGAATAACTTAAGAAAAGGCCTAATCATCTTAATAAATAGGTTACAGGCTACTTGAGGACACAGCTTGTTTTTATTTAGTAAGTAATCAATAAGTCTTTGATGGACTGAATCTTTCCTATAATAATGTGAAACAGTATAATTAATAGTTTGTTTTCTCCTTTCTAATTTTACTGTGATTTATAATATAATTTACTGTTGTATCATAGAGGCCACTGGAGTACTGCTTCACCCTTTCAATTAATTAGTGAAATCTGATTTCTTTTTGAAAAGGGCTTAAAATGCTTTTCAGCTGTTATAAAGATTATGATTAAGAGTTTGCTCTTCAATTCTCAGAAAGCTTGAAATTCTGTTTTCTGAAACACATAATTTAGTTTACAAACATTCAGTTTACAAGTATAGGCACTCATACGGTAATTTTGCTGCTCTTGGTTTATACCATTTCTTCCCCTAGAAAGAAATTACATGTTAATACAAGACTAAATTACCAGGCACCCCCTAGTGGCAGTAAAATCAAGTTACGAAGTTTTTTTGTTTTGTTTTTTAATAGGACATGGTTTGAGATACAGTTTTCTGTATCTATACTTCTTTTTTTTTTTTTTTTAACAAAAAACAGCTTTATTGAAATACAGTGAATATGTAAGGAACAGCATATATGGTAATATTTATGTGCATGCACCTATGAAACAATCACCAAAACCAAGATAACGAACATATTCATCACTTCCAAAAGTTTCCCTGTGCCCATTTGCAATCTATTCCTGCAAGCTCTTTCCGAATCCCCCATGCCCCCTCTCGTATCTATACTTCTTTAACAAAACTTAAGAGTGGGATGTTTTGTCAGTGAACAATTTAATAACTATTTTATTTTATTTATTTTGAGACAGGGTCTTGCTCTGCTGCCCAGGCTGAAATACAGTGGCATGATCACAGTTCACTGTAACCTCGAACTCTCGGGCTCAAGCAATTCTCCTGCCTCAGCCTCCTGAGTAGCTGGGACTATAGGTGTGTGCCACAACACCCGTCTATTTCATAAAAATTGTTTGTAGCGATACAGTCTCGCTATGTTCTCCAGGCTGGTCTCAAACTCCTACAGTCAAGTGATCCTCCCACCTCAGCGTCCCAAAGTGCTGGGGTTACAGGCATGAGCCACCGTGCCCGGCCAACATGTTATTTTATATCTACATTATGTTAAAGGATTAATAATATACTGTAACTAAGAGTGAATTCACACACTGAAATTTCATGCAAATTCTTAAGAATTATAAGTGAGATAATACATGCAAATGTAAGAATATATACATAAACCTTCCCATTTTACTCTACCAGAGTTGCTATATTCATTTGCCAATTTCCAAATATAACACTTAGAACCATAATTACCTTTTTTCTCCTTTTTAGATTATAAATTAGGTTACAAATTACAAATCAGTTTCTAAGAATCCATCAATTATAACAAAATTCTGCAAAAGCAAATCAGTTTAATTCATTATGAAGTCTAGTACAAAGCAAGTTTATCTGTCTACCATTTTTGATAATATGATATGCTATATAACTTACTAGGATATTGTTTGATTCTACTATATAGTTAAGATGTCAAGTGGCCGGGCACAGTGGCTCACGCCTGTAATCCCAGCACTTTGGGAGGCCAAGGCAGGAGGATCACCTGAGGTAGGGGTTTGAGACCAGCCTGCCCAACATGGTGAAACCCCATCTCTACTAAAAATAGCAAAAATTAGCCAGGCGTACTGGTGGGCACCTGTAATCCCAGCTACTCAGGAGGCTGAGAAAGGAGAATCGCTTGAACCCAGGAGGCAGAGGTTGCAGTGAGCTGAGTCATGCCATTGTACTTCAGCGTAGGCAACAAGAGCGAAACTCTGTCTCCAAAAAAAGAAAAAAAAAGGTCAAAATATTTTTATTTGATGAGTCACGAAATAAAACTCATAACTTAAAAATAATTATTACCATCAGCTTTTAAGGTTCTGCATGGATTTTGTTTTGTTTTTTAAACTGTCTCCCATGAAGTCAGCTTTCAAGATGTATGTTGTTTTAAAAATCTCTAGTGTTATAGAAAGATATATTGAATAAACATACTACAAGATGTAAACTCTGGCTTTTAAGTTATGTTTTAATCAAAAGTACATTAACATCACTTTTACATTAGCAGGAGTCTCCATTTGTCCCTCCTCCCACTACGTTTTTTGTTCACCTTTGAATTTTTCTCTCTTTCTTATTTTTCCAATACAAGAAAAGAATCATTCTAACTTGGTAAAAATCCACAAAGCCAACTAGAGAAGGATACTTTAATGCTAAAGTACTCATTCTACAATAAACGCTGCATTTCAGCAGCACTGTAGACTCCTGCTTGCCTAGGGAGTGAGTGACTGGCAATCAAACTAAGGTCAACTACACGGCAATGAAGAACATTTCCATTAGCCCAGGAAGACATTTTGATAAATCCATTTAATCATGCTACTGGAAAGCAATAGATTATAAACAATGATATCTCCTGACTGCTTTTAATTATGTGGATTACATATTTTATGACAGTGATTACACTTTGTTAGCTAACCTATAAAATAATGTTCTACCTGACTAGATACAGAACCACACCTATAACTCTTTAACTTAATCTCATCTGAGGTTTACGTCAACATTATTATAAACACATGGACTAAAAGTTTGTAGTTTGTGATTTTGTAACTGTGTGCAAATTCCACTTTCCGTTAACATATGGTCTAAACATAGAAGATAAAGAGCAATCCAAGAACTCTTTAAATTCTTAACCCAAAACAAACTATTAATAGACCAGCAAATACAACTACACAAGATTTAACTTTTCAGTTCAGTGATTTCTACTTCAGTAAAGCCAAATTTAATTTTATTTTTGCTACTGTCTACCTAAAAATCAAGATATTTGCTAAGTGGTGGGGGGAAAGTTTGACAATATTCAAAATTTAGGGACACAGGTCAGCCTACCACAAAAAAACACCAAGTTGTTGTATTTAAAAGAGAAAAATTTGTATCAACAACAGAAAACCTAAAAATAACTTAAACATAGTTCTGGAATAATACTGTATGAAAAGATTCCTCATAAAAATTATTATCTTATCACTAGCATAATCATCCACTACAGGTCAGTTTGCTTCATTAAACAATTAAAAACATAATGTATAATTAAAAATTAAAATCATGTGATCATTGTATAAATGTATTCAGTTCCACTGTGAAAATTGAAAAAACAATGAGATCCTTTATTCCAAATAGAGAGAAAACCTTAATAAAAAATTTATATCGCCAATCACAGTGGCTCATGCCTGTAATCCCAGCACTTTGGGAGGCCGAGGTGGGCGGATCACCTGAAGTCGGGAGTTCAAGACCAGCCCAACCAACATGGAGAAACCCCATCTCTACCAAAAATACAAAATTAGCCGGGCGTGGTGGCACATGCCTGTAATCCCAGCTACTCGGGAGGCTGAGGAAGGAGAATCGCTTGAACTCAGGAGGCAGAGGTTGTGGTGAGCTAAGATCGCACCATTACACCTCAGTCTGGGCAACAAGTGTGAAACTCTGTTTAAAAAAAAAATATATATATATATATATATATATAACTGTTTTTCAA
>NW_012107390.1:0-1163 GCF_000951045.1 Mandrillus leucophaeus
AGACATCTTGCTCACATCCCATAGAAACTTTAAAAGCATAACTACAGTATCATATAGATCACAATGACTACAAATCTTTTTTTCTAACTTAAATATGATTTTTAAACTCAATATTGTGCATACTTGGAAGTAAAACTGCTTTGAATTGAACTAAAGGCTGGAGAAACGGAATACGCCCTAAGCAGCCCTGTGGTTGCTCCTGAAGCACCATTGAGGACTCCTAAAGCATCCTACAAGATAATGTCAAAAGCCATACACTGAGTTATAGACATTCATTAATTACTTCATTGATTCAAATAAATAGCTCTTTAGTGTTTCTTGTTTACCAGTTCATAAAATAAATTGTCTAATTAAGGATTCATTAAGCTACATCATTTTCATTATATAATTATTTTCAACTCATCTTTTTAAAACCTAGTCTTATCCAACTACTTAGAAGTACTCTATATTGGTCATTCACACCTTACAATAAATTTAACACAATGCATTCTCCTTTCAGTGAAATTTTAATGCTAAACATTTTCTTTCTTGGTATCTTTTTTTGCAATTGAAAAAACTAAACTAATGCATTAACTATTAATAATAAGATGCATTGTGAAATGAGGGATGGAAGCAGACTTGATGTTTCTGAAATCACCCACCCTAATCTATCTACATGTATGTCCAGTCCATTCAATATAAATGATTTGTTGGTCTCATTGTTTGGAGAAAGGCACAAAAATTTTTTGGAATAATATAAAAACTACAGACAGGCTATATATCAATGGCTATTTTCCATGGATCCCTAAAGTCTACTACCATATTTCAGAGTTTCTGTACTTTTGATACAGGTTTCATTTGATTGGCATGTTTTTAATATTTTACCTACTGTCACTAACTACTGTGGTAAAAATTAGCATATATACTTATATGGTTAACAGTTTTTAACATGTAAAAGAGTAACAAAACCTCAATTATGATGCCAAGGCACCTTGAAAAGGAGCTTTGCATAGAAGTTCTTTAACTATCTTTGTGCATGCAGTAGAATTTTTTTAAGTGAAACACTGAAAAGGATGGCTGTGAATCTGTTTTTTTTTTTTTTTTTTTTTTAATTTAAGGCTTCTATATTCAGGACCAAAAAGAAAATAATACCCGCTATTTATTGTTTCTTTATTTTTAAACAG
>NW_012107391.1:0-1834 GCF_000951045.1 Mandrillus leucophaeus
GGGCGACAGAGTGAAGACTCCGCCTCAAAAAAAAAAAAAAATTACCCAGTTACAGGTATTTATAGTAGTGAGAGAATGAACTAATACATCATGTAAATAATTGTTGGACTGTATTGTTTAGGGAAAAATGGTGAGAAACAAGCCTGTACACATTCAGTACAGACACGATTTAAAAAATATATTTTTGATCTGCAGTTGCTTGAATTCATGGACGCAAAACCCATGAATATGGAAAGTTGACTGTATGTGCTTAGCTTTAAATGGTTTTCAGATGTTTTCATTGTCATCCTCATCATTTTAATAATTGTTACATCATTATTACTGTGAGCCTAATTATTATTATATTCCCCAAATCTGTTTTATTGGATTATACCAACCTTTTCTCTAAATAGATTACTTTGGTTCCTATAGTTAGCAAAGTAATGTGCATATATTTGCATATGGTGTGTTTCAGTATTTTATAGTTTGTTCTTTAGTTCCTAAAAAGTATAAACATAAGAGTAAAATAAATTAATATTTCATATTGTTCCTCTTACTAATACATATACATTTTGATATAATAATTTTATATTTTAAAAATCACTCAAAATAATTTAAGAAACATTAAGTTTTGAAGAGTTAAGTTTAAATATTCAGTAAGAAGTTCTTAGATGTTTTAAGAACCTTTATGAATTCCAGCAGCCCAGCATATTCTGTAAAGTTAAATATATATTGAACATAAAGTGAAGGTCTGTACCTTTTTAATACACGATCAAGTGAGGAGTTGAAAGGGAACAAGGACCAAAAAAGTGAAAACTCCAATACTCTAGCAGACACATCCAGAAATAATGTTTGACCTATTGTCTGGGCATCCCTTAGCCAAGTCAGGATAAACAAATCATAAAAAGAGATGGACAATACACTTAAAAATGAGCAAAAATTATGTACAAATAGCCACCAGCATGGTGGCTCACGCTTCTAGTCCCAGCACTTTGGGAAGCTGAAGTGAGTGGATGACTTGAGGCCAGGAGTTTCAGACCAGTCTGGCCAACATAGTGAAACCCCATGGCTACTGAAAATACAAAAACAAACAAACAAACAAACAAAACACAAAAAAACACATTAGCTGGGCAGGGTGACACATACCTGTAATCCCAGCTACTCCAGAGGCTGAGACATGAGAATCACTTAAACCTGGGAGGCGGTGGTTGTAGTGAGCTGAGATCACGCCACTGCACTGCAGCCTGGGTGACAGAGCGAGACTCTGTCTCAAAAAACAAACAAACAAAAAAAAAAGTCAATAAACATGAGAAGGCAGTTAGTATCATTAGTCATAAGGGAAATTCAAATCATGAACACAAAGTTATACCACTTAAATCCATAAGAATGGTTAAAAAAATTGGAGAGAAATATCAGTGCCGAAAAGAAAGTGAACTCTTTAGAACACTGATACTTTGCTGGTGGAAGTAGAGATTAAATTAGCCCCGCTGGAAACCTGTTTGTCTGTATCTATAAATCCACGTTTCATGCCCTCTGTTCTGCCAGTCTCACTCCTGATTATACCATACACAACTGAGTCTTATACATGTGAATAGGCATTTACAAAAATATTTATTGCAGCAGTATTCATATTAGCCCCCAAAAAGAAACAATTTGTAATTTCTTCCTAATTAAAATGGTTAAAATGTGGCATATCCACACAATTTAACACACATTGCAATAAAAAATAAATTTCTGGTACACGCAGCAACATGGATGATTTTAAATATATAATCCTGGGTTATAAAAAAGCCCAACCCAAATAATACGTACTGTGTGTATCAAGTTACAAGTAGTTAAAAAGTAGCAAAACTTA
>NW_012107392.1:0-1113 GCF_000951045.1 Mandrillus leucophaeus
GCTGGAGTGCAGTGGCGCGATCTCGGCTCACTGCAACCTCTGCCTCCCAGGTTCAAGCGATTCTCCTGTCTCGCCCTCCTGATTTGCTGGGACTACAGGCGTGTGCCACCACACCTGGCTGATTTTTTTTGTATTTTTAGTAGAGATGGAGTTTCACCATGTTAGCCAGGATGGTCTCGATCTCCTGACTTCATGATCTGCCCGCCTCACCCTCCCAAAGTGCTGGGATTACAGGCGTGAGCCACCATGCCTGGCAAGGCATTAAATTTTCTATAACAGAGGTTGCCAAATAGCTTACTACCTCTTTTTGTAAATAAGGTTTTATTGGAATACAAGCATGCCCATTTATTTACATATTGTCTCTGGCTGCTTTTGCCACTAAAGCAAGGTTAAATAGTTGGGACAGAGACTATAGCCTGCTAAGTCTCAAATATTTACTATCTTTTTTTTTTTTTTCAGAAAAGTTTGTCAACCTCTGTTTATTTTAATGGCTGTGTAATATTCTCTTGTTGGAATGCTTAGTAAAAATAATAGCTAACATTTATTATGTAATTCTTCAGTGAACGTCTTTGATACATATCCGTAATTATTTCCTTCAGATAGATTGAGGCTTTCACGTGCAGGATGTGAATTAAAGAGAGTGATTTAGCTTAGATATCTAGCAGTTGGATCAGGAATGCGTGAGAAATGCAGAATTCTGTGTTTTAAATCCAGAGTCTTCTTGCCCTATATGCACACATATACAAACATTTTATAACATTTATTTTTTTCTGGTCTGGATGTAAAAAGTCCAGATAATATACTCATAAAAACAATAGGTACAAATGTATTTAGGCTGTCTGGAAAAAAGAATTTAAAAACAGTAGAGGAGCCGGGCGTGGTGGCTCACACCTGTAAATCTCAGCACTTTGGGAGGCCGAGGCGGGTGGATCACCAGGTCAAGAGATTGAGACCATCCTGGCCAACATGGAGAAACCCCATCTCTACTAAAAATATAAAAGTTAGCCAGGCATGGTGGTGCATGCCTGTCATCCCAGCTACTCAGGAGACTGAGGCAGGATGATTGCTTGAACCAGGGAGTTGGAGGTTGCAGTGAGCCGAGATTACGCCATT
>NW_012107393.1:0-1330 GCF_000951045.1 Mandrillus leucophaeus
TCTTGGAATTTAGGAAAGAGCAGATCCAAAAGAACTAAGAGAGGCAAAGGGAAATTCGCAAACACAGCAGTTGTGCAGCAGTCCTAGGTGGCTCCAAAAAGATGGAAGGAGCAGGGAGAAGAGATCAAGCATTTGGAGGGCTACTTAGCTTCTTTGGAATATTTGAAGATTATTTAATGACAGGTACATAAGCAAACTGAGGGGTGAAAAAGAGGCAGTTCTTAACATCCATGGACAATTAAAGATTATATTTACTGTGAGAAAAGAAATGTATGATTGTGGTTTACTGTGTGGTTCACTGTGATTAGCAGTTTTATAATCATCATAGTGTAGAACATTCCTATTGATTTGGTTGAAAGGAGGAAATGTTACCATTGTAGAAGGGACATGAGTCAGGGAGAAATGTGTATGTGGAGGTAGGCAGCTTGTAGGTAAAAGGTGCTGAATCCTCTTCTCCCATAGAGGAAGGCAGAAAGTAAGTTAATCTTGAAAAATCTATACTTAATGTATGTGGTTTTTTTTTTGTTGTTGTTGTTGTTGTTTTTCATTTGAGGTAAATAGAAGAAAGCAAAAAGGTTGAAAAAATCTGCCTCGAGGCTGGGCGCGGTGGCTCACGCCTGTAATCCCAGCACTTTGGGAGGCTGAGGCAGGCGGATCACCTGAGGTCAGGAGTTCGAGACCAGCCTCAACATGGAGAAACCCTGTCTCTACTAAAAATACAAAAATTTGCTGGGCCCGATTAGCCGGGCGTGGTGGTGCATGCCTGTAATCCCAGCTACTCGGGAGGCTGAGGCAGGAGAATTGCTTGAACCTGGGAGGCGGAGGTTGCGGTGGGCTGAGATTGCGCCATTGCACTCCAGCCTGGGAAACAAGAGTGAAACTCCGTCTCAAAAAAAAAAAAAAGAAAAAAAAATATCTGCCTTGGAGCAGACATCAGGAGTGGGGAGGGATGGAAGAGGAGACTACTATTTTAATATTAGTTTAATTGTACTCCTTTACTTTAAAGATGTCACATATATTATTTTGATAAATAATAATTTTTACTTTAAAAAGACAGGGGACAGAGTTTTTCTATTTTTAACAATAGGTCTTGGTTCCCTTTTTTCTACATTTATTATATGTAAGATCATAAACACTTGGCTACAGCAAAATAGAGGGCAACCTCTCGGATGATCATACTTTTTATTTTAATGAACATAAGATGGCCACAAGTGTGCTGGAACCATGAAAAATGTGAAGGCATGGATCTTGCCTCTTAGCCCAAGGAACTTAGAGCTTAGAGGTTAGAAAGATACATACACAAATCTTTTTTTTTTTTTTTTTTTTTTGA
>NW_012107394.1:0-1429 GCF_000951045.1 Mandrillus leucophaeus
CATGAATTTCCTTTTTTTTTTTTTTTCCTGAGACGAAGTCTTGCTCTGTCGCCCAAGCTGGAGTGCAGTGGTGCAATCTTGGCTTACTGAAAGCTCTGCCTCCCAGGTTCATGCCATTCTCCTGCCTCAGCCTTCTGAGTAGCTTGGACTACAGGTGCATGCCAGCACACCTGGCTAATTTTTTGTATTTTTAGTAGAGATGGGGTTTCACTGTGTTAGCCAGGATAGTCTCGATTTCCTGACCTCATGATCCGCCCGCATCGGCCTCCCAAAGTGCTGGGATTACAGGCATGAGCCACCACGCCCGCCCCCCCTCCTTTTTTTTTTTTTTTTTTTTTTTTACAATGATCCTTACACTGGATTCATTTATCTTCAAACAGCAGGCAGCCACAGCTGCTGACCTCAACATATGGCACCTATCAAGCAATTATCTTTTTCTTGTAACATCATGACTCTTCTCTGTTTCTTGGAAGCACTTACAGCATTACTAGTGGCACTTCATATGGGTTCTATGGTGTTATTCAAAATGTATGGTATCGGTGAGACCCCAACTCTAGCAAAAATACAAAAAAATAGCTGGGTGTGGTGGCAATGTGCCTGTGGTCCCAGCTTCTTGGGAGACTGAGGTGGGAGGATCTCTTGAGCCTGGGAGGTGGAGGCTGCAATGAGCTGATATCACACCACTGCACTCCAACCTGGGTGACAGAATGAGACCCTGTCTTCCAAAAAAAAAAAAAGGGCATTCAGGCAGATATCCTTTCTCCTCAATGATTTTCTTAATGGTGTCATGGAACTCATCTGCTAACTCTTGATTGGCAGAAGCTCCTTCTCCTTTTATCTTGACCTTTTTTTTTTTTTTTTTTGGGTTTTTTTTTTTTAGATGGAGTTTTACTCTTGTTGCTGAGGCTAGAGTGCAATGGCATGATCTTGGCTCACCACAACCTCCACCTCCCAACAGTGATTCTCCTGCCTCAGCCTCCCAAGTAGCTAGGATTACAGGTATGCACCACCATGCCCGGCCAATTTTGTATTTTTAGTAGAGATGGGGTTTCTCCATGTCGGTCAGGCTGGTCTCGAACTCCCGACCTCAGGTGATCCGCCTGCCTCAGCCTCCCAAAGTGCTGGGATTACAGTCGTGAGCCACCGCACCCAGCCTGTCTTGACATTTTTAAAGTTAACCTCTTTCTAAAATTATCAAACCATCCTTTTTTGGCATTAAATTCTTCAACTTTAGAACTTTCAGTTTTGTCATATAATGACTTAGTTTTTCCTTGAATCATGACAGTCTTCTTATAGCAATCCTGCACCCACCTAAAAACTGCATTTTCAATATGAGATAAAATAGTATTTCACAAGAAGTGCAATATTTTCACACCTGCTAGTGTAGCTGCAGCAATGGCTTCATGAATTTCCTTTTTTTTTTTTTTTT
>NW_012107395.1:0-2519 GCF_000951045.1 Mandrillus leucophaeus
AAACTGCTTTTGGGGGTTTTGAGAACTACTTGACTTGCCAGCTTCAAAACTGGTAAGGCCTGGGGACATATGGAACTAACCATACCCCTAAGAAAGAAAGCAACCCTTGGCTGCTGTTAGCACACAATTAAAGCTACTTACCAAGTTTTACCTTAAGGTTAATAACTGCTAGGTGTTAACATTATAACATGTAATTGAGACTACTGAAATAGATTTACATACAAGGTGTGTAAGAACAGTAAAATACATTTTTTAGTAAAAGGTTATAAGCAAGCATGGACACATAAACTTCTGCCTAGCGTTAAATGATTGTTTTGAGTTAAGAAAAAGCTAATGGTTCAACGAAGTTGTGGAAGAATTGCCTAAATTAATCTTGCAGAAGAGGTTCTCTGTGTGAACACATTGACCAAATTCAAAAAAGGGTATTATATGGTTTTTCTGTAAATTGAGCATTGAAATAAAAGCACAACACGCTTTTCCCAAGGCAAGAATCTGCTCTTTGGTAAAATTTTAAAGGGTTTTGCTTCTTTAAAATGTCTGAGTCATCATTTTGGCAAAATAAATTTATGATAATCTGGAATTCTATTTCATGGTATCAAGTGTTTTAAACCTCAAATATTTAACAGCCATCCCAAAATCAAACTTCAGTTTCAAAATTGTCTTCCCTGGCACCTGGCTTTTCAAATACTTCAAAGAGCCCTGAAATGTCCAGAAAAGAGAGGTAAACAGGATTATTTGATGTATTTACGTACATGGGATTGCCAAAATGATGCTCAATCTTCTTTAGGTTGTATCTTGGAGAATAGTGCTAATACATTTTCCAAAACTGTATGGGATTTCTAAAATTCTAATATCTGCATATATGCTATCAATCATAATTAAGGTTGTTAAGTTATTGTAAACCACAGAGATAACCAAATTTCTTTGTGTTTCTAACTGTAACTACCCTGGACATTTTGATATTCACAGATAATTGTTTTAATCCTTTTCAAAGATGGTTTATAATGAGCTATAGAACTTTAACAGGAGCTCTCAAATACAGGCTTCTGATAACTTTAAAGATTATAACATTGGAATAAAGGCAAATGTACAGGACTCATAAAGAGCTGAATGTTCATTAATACCAAGCAAAACAAGAGTTAATTAAATGGACTGAACTCAGAAAACTGAAGCAAATCTTTTTGACTTCTGCTTGAAATATTACTGATCCTTGTTTTTTCAAAGTCAAAGAAACTTATTTTAAGAAACTTACTTAGAGCATATTTGTTTCTTTCTGCCTGGTTCCTCTAGAATTTGGAAACTATCTGAGAGTATTCTTATGGCAATATGGTTGTTTACATCAGTGCAATAAGAATCCATTTCTCTTTTGCAACAGAACACAATTGGAGAAAGTGGTTATTTTACCAAGGCTTAGACTGGAAGGGTATGCTTCCCTTTAAGGAGTCAATCTCAACTTGCAGAGCCAATAAAAGCCCAGTGGAGAAAGTGGCCTCCTACCCTTGCCTATGCAGTCCCTGTACAGGGTTCCTGACCTGTGATCAGTAAATAATGTCACTTTCTAACAGGTCTAGGAGCTCCAAGTTTATCTTGGGACCTTAAGAGGAGAGAATCACCCAACGCACAGGTGTTTGAGGATACAAATCCATGGTTGAGCTCAGCTTTAAAAGGTCTTATCTGAGATTCCTAGTAGAACAAACTTCCATCAAAGCCAATCCAAAAGGCCTACATAGAAATAATTACTCTTGCTGCCCTTTATGCAAATAATCAGGCCAAGTATAAGACTAAAGTATATTTTGCAAACAACTCGGTCCTATTAAGACTTGTTTGGTTTTTTTTTTTTTTAACAAAAATGAGGACTAGAAAGAGAAAAATTATGTTTCAAAACTTATGTTTTGTCATTAAATTCTAAACTCACTAGTTTTTAACTTTTTACCTACATTTTAGACTAACCCTGCTCATTCCTGTGAACCAACCAGAAATCTCCAACTGCAGCTCAGAAAGAACAAAAGGGGTGGGTAATGTAAAAATCTGGATCAGTATTCCTGCAAACCTTGCCAGGTGATAGGAATAAATAAATAAACTCAGCGACTTCTTTTTGGGAAAGTAAGACAAAGGGAACTAACCAGAGCCAAACACCATGCACCCAAATCCTAGCAAGCATAACTATAGCTACCAGTTATCTGGGTGTGTCACAAGACATACTTTCCTCTCTTTTTTTGGAGGAGGACCCGGGTCTACAGTTTCACTTTAGCATTTGGCTTATGATAAGAAGTGAACGCAACCCTGAGATACATTTCTGTCCCAGACTCAATTCCAAACTTTGGGTCAAAGCCCTAGGAAAGAAAACTAGATCTGAGGAATCCGGAGGCAAATGGTAACAGAGGTTAAAAGGCACAGCACAGGTGAGTGTGGCTGATTCCTGCCAATTAAGCCAACCCCATGGTTCCTGCTTCATGGATAAAGCCATGCTAGTATGGCTTTTAGCCATGTTAGTATCCATGGCATAAATGAGGTCTAGG
>NW_012107396.1:0-1347 GCF_000951045.1 Mandrillus leucophaeus
TCTAGTCCCAGCTACTTGGGAGGCTGAAGCAGGAGAATTGCTTGAGTCCTAGAGACGAAGGTTGCAGTGAGCCGAGATCGCCCCCACTGCACTCCAGCTTGGGCTACAGAGTGAGTCTCCATCTCAAAAAAAAAAAAAAAAAGAAAAGACAGTGTCTTGCTCTCATGCCCAGGCTGGAGTGCAGTGGCGCCTTCTTGGCCCACTGCAACCTCCGCCTTCTAGGCTTAAGCGATCTGCCTGCCTCAGCCTCCCAAAGAGCTGGGATTACAGGTATGAGCAAACGCGTGCCTGGCTCTGGATTTATAAATGAGTTAAAGAGTGGTCCCTGTTTGTTTATTCTCTGGAATAATTTGTATAAAATTAGAATTATTTCTGTCCTAAATGATTAGTAAATTTGTTATTCAAGCCATCTGATTCTTCAGTTTTCTTTGTGAGAAGACTTTGAGTTACAAATTTCGTTTCTTTAATAGTTTAATTATAAATTCAATTTCTAAGCATATCATAACTATTGAAATTTTTTGTTTCTTATGTTAGTTTTTGGTAAGTTGTATTTTTCTAAAAATTTATTTCATCAAAATTTTCAAATGTATTGACATAAAGTATTCATAAAATCCTTTTATTGCCATATTAGTATTTGCAGGATTAGTTGTAATACCCAATTTTTAATGTCTTTTTTTTTTTTTTTGAGATGGAATTTTGCTCTTGTTGCCCAGGCTAGAATGCAATGGCGCGATCTCGGCTCACTGCAACCTCCACCTCCCTGGGTCAAGCGATTCTCTTGCCTCAGCCTCCTGAGTAGCTGGTATTACAGGCATGCACCACCACACCCAGCTAATTTTATATTTTTAGTTGAGACGGGATTTCTCCATATTGGTCAGGCTGGTCTCAGACTCCCAACCTCAGGTGATCAGCCCGCCTCGGCCTCCCAAAGTGCTGAGATTACAGGCATGAGCCACGGCACCTGGCCCCACTTTTTAATTCCTAACATTGGCTAGTTTTATTTTTCTTGATCAAATTCCTTAGGGTTTTGTCAATCTTACTTGTTTTTGCCAAGAACTTAGCTCTGGCTTTGTTGATTTTTTTCTACTATTTATTTTCTGTTTCATTCACTTCTGCTCTTTATTGCCTTCCTTCAAGTTAATTTGAGTTTACTTTATTTTAATTTCCTGTGTCTTCTCACATAGGTACTTAACTATGTAATTTTCAGACTTTCTTCTGATATACTCAGTTAAATCTAGAAACTTCTCTCAACACAATTTTAACTGCATACTATAGCAACATTTTTTACATAATTTAGTTCAGAATATTTTCTTTAAAAAAATTTAAATTCTTTAAAAACAATTTTAA
>NW_012107397.1:0-3576 GCF_000951045.1 Mandrillus leucophaeus
TGCAGCAGCTGACCAGCACCAATTGTCCGACACTCCCTAGTGAGATGAACCCGGTACCTCAGTTGAAAATGCAGAAATCACCTGTCTTCTGTGTCACTGGTGCTGGGAGCTGGAGACTGGAGCTGTTCCTATTAGGCCATCTTGCTCTGCCTATTTCATTTCTTTTTATGGCTGAGTAGTATTCCATGGGGTGTGTGCGTATATATATGTGTGTGTGTGTGTGTGTCTGTGTGTATCACATTTTCTTTTTCTTTATCCACTCTTTGATTGATGGATATTTGGGCTGGTTCCACATTTTAGTAGTTGCGAATTGTGCTGCTATAAACGTGTGTGTAAGTATCTTTTTTGTATAATGACTTATTTTCCTCTGGGTAGATGCTCAGGAGCAGGATTGCTGGATCAAATGGTAGATCTACTTTTAATTTTTTAAGGAATCTCCACACTGTTTTCCACAGTGGTTGTGCAGTTTACATACCCACCAACAGTGGAAATGTGTTCCCTTTTCACCACATCCACGTCAACATCTATAATTTTTTTATTTTTTGATTATGGCCATTCTTGCAGGAGTAAGGTGGTGTCACATTATAGTTTTGGTTTGCACTTCCCTGATCACTAGTGATGTTGAGCATTTTCTTATATGTTTGTTGACCATTTGTATATCTTCTTTTTAGAATTGTCTCTTCATGCCTTAGCCCACATTTTGATGTGATTGTTTTTCTTTTCTTGCTGATGTGTTTGAGTTCCTTGTAGATTCTAGATATTCCTCCTTTGTTGGATGTACAGATTGTAAAGATTTTTTCCTCATTCTGTGGGTTGTCTGTTTACTCTGCTGATTATATTTTTTGCTGTATATAAGCTTTTTACTTTAATTAAGTTCCATCTCTTTATCTTTGTTTTTGTTGCATATGCTTTTGAATTCTTGATCATGAAGTCTTTGCCTAAGTCAGTGTCTAGAAGAGTTTTTCCAATGTGCTCTTCTAGAATTTTTATGATTTGAGGTCTTAGATTTAAGTCTTTTATCCATCTTAAGTTGATTTTTTATATAAGGCAAGAGATGAGAATCCATTTCATTCTTCTACATGTGGCTTGTCAGTTGTCCCAGCACCATTTGTTGAATAGGGTATCCTTTCTCCACTTTATGTTTTTGTTTGCTTTGTTGAAGATCAGTAGGCTGTAAGTATTTTGCTTTATTTCTGGGTTGTCTATTCTGTTCCATTCTTCTGTGTGCCCATTTTTATACCAGTACCATGCTGTTTTGGTGACTATGGCCTTATAGTATAGTTCAAAGTTGGGTAATGTGATGCCTCCAGATTTGTTCTTAGTCTTGCTTTGGCTATGCAGGCTCTTTTTTGGTGCCATATGAATTTTAGGACTGTCTTTTCTAATTCTGTGAAGAATGGTGGTGGTATTTTGATGGGAATTGCATTGAATTTGTAGATTGCTTTTGGCAGTGTGGTCATTTTTTAAACATGGATATTTTATTTTGTGGGATTTTTATAATATCCCATGTTATATGGAACATGGGATATGTTTCTGTTTGTGTCATCTGTGATTTCCTTCAGCAATGTTTTGTAATTTTTCTTGTAGAGGTCTTTCACCTCCTTAGTTAAATATACTCCTAAGTATTTTATTTTATTTTATTTTATTTTATTTATTATTTTTTGCAGTAAAAGGGGTTGAGTTTTTGATTTGTTCTCATCTTGGTCACTGTTAGCATATAGCAGGGCCACTCATTTTTGTACATGAATTTTGTATCCTGAAACTTTGCTGAATTAATTTACCAGTTCTAGGAGCTTTTTTGAGGAGCCTTTAGGGTTTTCTAGGTATATGATCATGTCATCAGCAGAAGCAACAGTTTGACTTCCTCTTTGCCAATTTGGATACCCTTTATTCTTTCTCTTGTCTGATTGCTCTGGCTAGGACTTCCAGTATTATATTGAATAGAAGTGGTGAAAGTGGGCATCTTTGTCTTTTTCCAGTTCTCAGGAGGATTTTTTTCAACTTTTCCCTGTTCAGTATAATGTTGACAGTGGGTTTGTCATAGATGGTTTTTATTACTTTAAGGTATGTCCCTTCTATGCTGATTTTGCTGAGAGTTTTAATCATAAAGAGATGCTGGATCTCATCAGCTGCCTTTTCTGCATCTATTGAGATGATCGTGTGATTTTTGTTTTTAATTCTGTCTTTGTGGTGTATCATGTTTATTGACTTGCATATGTTAAACTGTCCCTGCATCCCTCATATGAAACCCACTTGATCATGGTGGATTATTTTTTTGACATGCTGTTGAATTCAGTTAGCTAGTATTTTGTTGAGGATTTTGCATTTATGTTCATCAGGGATATTAGTGTGTAGTTTTCTTTATTTGTTATGTCCTTTCCCAGTTTTGGTATTAGGGTGATACTGGCTTCATAGAATGATTTTAGAGAGGATTCCATCTTTTGAAATAGTATCAATAGGATTGGTACCAATTCTTTAAATGTCTGATAGCATTCAGCTGTGAATCCATCTGATACTTGGTAACTTTTTAATTACCATTTCAGTCTCACTGCTTGTTATTGGTCTGTTCAGAGTTTCTGTTTCTTTCTGGTTTAAACTAGGAGGGTTGTATATTTCCAGGAATTTATCCATCTCCTCTAGGTTTTCTAGTTTATGCACATAGAGGTGTTCATAGTAGCCTTGGATAATCTTTTGTATTTATGTGGTATCAGTTGTAGTATCTTCTGTTCCATTTCTAATGGAGCTTATTTGGTTCTTCTCTCTTCTTTTCTTGGTTATTCTCACTAATGGTCTATCAATCTAATTTATCTTTTCAAAAAACCAGCTTTTTGTTATATTATGTTTTGTAATTTTTTTGTTACAATTTTTAGCTCTGCTCTGATCTTGATTATTTGTTTTCTTCTGCTGGGTTTAGGTTTGGTTTGCTCTTATTTCTCTAGCTCCTTGAGTGTGACCTTAGACTGTCTATTTGTGCTCTTTCAGACTTTTTGATGCTGTGAACTTTCCTCTTGGCACCGCCTTTGCTGTATTCTGTAGGTTTCGATAGGTTGTGTCACTATTATCATTCAGTTCAAAGAATTTTTGAATTTCCATCTTGAGTTCATTGTTGACCCAAAGATCATTCAGGAGCAAGTTATTTAATTCCCATGTATTTGCATGGTTTTGAGGCTTCCTTTTGGAGTTGATTTCCAATTTTATTCCACTGTGGTCTAAGAGAGTACTTGATATAATTTCAGTTTTCTTAAATTTGTTAAGACTTGTTTTGTGGCCTATCATATGGTCTGTCTTGGAGAATGTTCCATGTGCTGATGAAAAGAATGTCTATTCTGCAGTTGTTGGGTAAAATGTTCTGAAAATATGAAAAATATTAAGTCCACTTGTTCTAGGGTATAGTTTAAGTCCATTGTTTCTTTGTTGTCTTTCTGTCTTGATGGCTGTCTAGTACTGTCAGTGGAGTATTGAAGTCCCCCACTATTATTGTGTTGCTGTTGATCTCATTTTTCTTAAGTCTAGTAGTAACTATTTTATAAATTTAGGAGCTCTACTGTTCGGTGCACGTATATTTAAGATTGTGAT
>NW_012107397.1:3626-16267 GCF_000951045.1 Mandrillus leucophaeus
ATATGTTTCTGTTTGTGTCATCTGTGATTTCCTTCAGCAATGTTTTGTAATTTTTCTTGTAGAGGTCTTTCACCTCCTTAGTTAAATATACTCCTAAGTATTTTATTTTATTTTATTTTATTTTATTTATTATTTTTTGCAGTAAAAGGGGTTGAGTTTTTGATTTGTTCTCATCTTGGTCACTGTTAGCATATAGCAGGGCCACTCATTTTTGTACATGAATTTTGTATCCTGAAACTTTGCTGAATTAATTTACCAGTTCTAGGAGCTTTTTTGAGGAGCCTTTAGGGTTTTCTAGGTATATGATCATGTCATCAGCAGAAGCAACAGTTTGACTTCCTCTTTGCCAATTTGGATACCCTTTATTCTTTCTCTTGTCTGATTGCTCTGGCTAGGACTTCCAGTATTATATTGAATAGAAGTGGTGAAAGTGGGCATCTTTGTCTTTTTCCAGTTCTCAGGAGGATTTTTTTCAACTTTTCCCTGTTCAGTATAATGTTGACAGTGGGTTTGTCATAGATGGTTTTTATTACTTTAAGGTATGTCCCTTCTATGCTGATTTTGCTGAGAGTTTTAATCATAAAGAGATGCTGGATCTCATCAGCTGCCTTTTCTGCATCTATTGAGATGATCGTGTGATTTTTGTTTTTAATTCTGTCTTTGTGGTGTATCATGTTTATTGACTTGCATATGTTAAACTGTCCCTGCATCCCTCATATGAAACCCACTTGATCATGGTGGATTATTTTTTTGACATGCTGTTGAATTCAGTTAGCTAGTATTTTGTTGAGGATTTTGCATTTATGTTCATCAGGGATATTAGTGTGTAGTTTTCTTTATTTGTTATGTCCTTTCCCAGTTTTGGTATTAGGGTGATACTGGCTTCATAGAATGATTTTAGAGAGGATTCCATCTTTTGAAATAGTATCAATAGGATTGGTACCAATTCTTTAAATGTCTGATAGCATTCAGCTGTGAATCCATCTGATACTTGGTAACTTTTTAATTACCATTTCAGTCTCACTGCTTGTTATTGGTCTGTTCAGAGTTTCTGTTTCTTTCTGGTTTAAACTAGGAGGGTTGTATATTTCCAGGAATTTATCCATCTCCTCTAGGTTTTCTAGTTTATGCACATAGAGGTGTTCATAGTAGCCTTGGATAATCTTTTGTATTTATGTGGTATCAGTTGTAGTATCTTCTGTTCCATTTCTAATGGAGCTTATTTGGTTCTTCTCTCTTCTTTTCTTGGTTATTCTCACTAATGGTCTATCAATCTAATTTATCTTTTCAAAAAACCAGCTTTTTGTTATATTATGTTTTGTAATTTTTTTGTTACAATTTTTAGCTCTGCTCTGATCTTGATTATTTGTTTTCTTCTGCTGGGTTTAGGTTTGGTTTGCTCTTATTTCTCTAGCTCCTTGAGTGTGACCTTAGACTGTCTATTTGTGCTCTTTCAGACTTTTTGATGCTGTGAACTTTCCTCTTGGCACCGCCTTTGCTGTATTCTGTAGGTTTCGATAGGTTGTGTCACTATTATCATTCAGTTCAAAGAATTTTTGAATTTCCATCTTGAGTTCATTGTTGACCCAAAGATCATTCAGGAGCAAGTTATTTAATTCCCATGTATTTGCATGGTTTTGAGGCTTCCTTTTGGAGTTGATTTCCAATTTTATTCCACTGTGGTCTAAGAGAGTACTTGATATAATTTCAGTTTTCTTAAATTTGTTAAGACTTGTTTTGTGGCCTATCATATGGTCTGTCTTGGAGAATGTTCCATGTGCTGATGAAAAGAATGTCTATTCTGCAGTTGTTGGGTAAAATGTTCTGAAAATATGAAAAATATTAAGTCCACTTGTTCTAGGGTATAGTTTAAGTCCATTGTTTCTTTGTTGTCTTTCTGTCTTGATGGCTGTCTAGTACTGTCAGTGGAGTATTGAAGTCCCCCACTATTATTGTGTTGCTGTTGATCTCATTTTTCTTAAGTCTAGTAGTAACTATTTTATAAATTTAGGAGCTCTACTGTTCGGTGCACGTATATTTAAGATTGTGATGTTTTTTCTGTTGGACTAGTCCTTTTATCCTTATATAATGTCCCACTTTGTCTTTTCTAACTGTCGTTGCTTTAAAATTTGTTTTGTCTTCTATAAGAATAGCTACGTCTGCTTGCTTTTGGTTTCCATTTGCGTGGAATATTTTTTTCTACCCCTTTACCTGTAGTTTATGTGAGTTTTTATGTGTCAGGTGAGTCTCTGGAAGACGGCAGATACTTGGTGGATGAATTCTTAGCCATTCTGTCATTCTGTATCTTTTAAGTGCAGCATTTAGGCCATTTACATTCAACATTAGTATTGAGATGTAATGTTCTATTCTATTCATCCTGCAAGTTGTTTCCTGAAAACCTTGGATTTTTTTTCATTGTATTGTTGTTTTATAGGTCCTGTGAGATTTATGCTTTAAGGAGGTTCTATTTTGGTGTATTTCAAGGATTTGTTTCAAGATTTAGAGCTGCTTTTAGTAGTTCTTGTAGTTCTGGCTTGGTAATGGCAAATTCTCTCAGCATTTGTTTGTCTAAAAAAGGCTGTGTCTTCCCTTCATCTATGAAACTTAGCTGCACTGGATACAAAATTCTTATATGATAATTATTTTGTTTAAGGAGAACAAAGGTAGGACGCCACTGCTGTCTAGCTTGTAGCGTTTCTGCTGAGAAATCTACTGTTAATCTGATAGATTTTCCTTTATAAGTTACCTGATGCTTTTGTCTCATAGCTCTTAAGGTTTTTTGGGTTTTTTTTTCATCTTGACTTTAGATAACCTGATGACTATGTGCCTAGGCAATGATCTTTTTGCAGAGAATTTCCCAGGTGTTCTTTGAGCTTCTTGTATTTGGATGCCTAGATCTCTAGCAAGGCTGGGAAGCTGTCCTTGATTATTTCCTCAAACAAGTTTTCCAGACTTTTAGATTTCTGTTCTTCCTCAGGAACAACAGTTGTTCTTAGGTTTGGTCATTTAACATAATCCCAAACATTCTGGAGGCTTTGTTCGTTTTTTAAAATTCTTTTTTTCTTTGTCTTTGTTGGATTGGGTTAATTTAAAAGCCTTGTCTTTGAGCTCTGAAGTTTTATTCTACTTGTTCGATTTTATTGCTGAGAGTTTCCAGTGCATTTTGCATTTCTCTAAGTGTGTCCTTGATTTCCAGAAGTTCTGATTGCTTTTTTATTTATGCCATGTATTTCACTGGAGATTTTTTCATTCATATCCTGTATAATTTTTTTTATTTCTTTAAGTTGGACTTCACCTTTCTCTGGTGCCTCCTTGATTGACTTAATAGTTGACTTTCTAAATTCTTTTTGTGGCAATTCAGAGGTTTAGTCTTAGTTTGGATCCATTGCTGGTGAACTAGTGTGATCTTTTGGGGGTGTTAAAGAACCATGTTTATCATATTACCAGAATTGTTTTTCTGGTTCTTTCTCATTTGGGTAGACTATGTCAGATGGTAGATCTGGGACTCAAAGGCTACTGTTCAGATTCTTTTGTGCTCCCTGGATGTGGTGCTCTCCCCTTTCCCCTAGAAATGGCTCCCTGAGAGCCAAACTGCAGTGATGTCATTTCTCTTCAGAATCTAGCCAGCCAGCAGAGCTACTGGGCTTCGATCTGGTACTGGGAAGTGTCTGCATAGACTCCTGTGATGTGATCTGTCTTCAGGTCTCTTAGCTGTGGCTACCAGCACCTGCTCCAGGAAAGGTAGCAGGAGAGTGAAGTGGACTCTGTGAGGGTCCTTGGTTTTATTTTTGTTAAGTCCAACCAAAATTCTGGTATCCTGGAAATTTTCTACTTTTTTTTTTTTTTTTTTTACCCGATTAGCAATTACATGAATGTTTATAATCTTTCAACTAAAGCACAGATTTATGTTTTTTGTCTTTTCTATGTATGTATATGTTTTATAATTTTTAAGATTATGTATAACTTCTGATTTAAGGAGAGAAGGCCTATTTCATACCTGATACTCTGTTTTTTTTACTTTATTCTATTTATTTATAATTAAGCTTCACTACCATTTTGCAGAATGGAGTCTTAAGTTTATAATTGGAATGGATAAATAAAACATTAACATTGGCCCCACATTGGAACTTCACTGTATTTAAAACAGATTTTATAAATTCTAAAGTTGTATCCTTGTATATTCACAGTTATAGAAAAGTCTTTATCAGTTTTCTCATTACAGTTGATTTTTTAATAATTATTTTAATCGTGTTGAAATGAGATGTTTAGTAGTAATACCTTTCCTACTTGAATTTTGTTCTTTTTTTTTTAGTTGACCACTCTTGAGAAATTTAGGTACAAATTCTCATAGAAGTTTTAACTTCTATTTATTAACTGGTACTTTTTTCTCTTGTAAACCTTTAGAATTATATAATTGATTGTGCATGTGTATTTTTTTCCCTCATTTTGAGTGCTAGTAAGCTCACAACCCAGTTTGAGACTTACATATAGTTCCAGTATTGCAGTATGTTTACATTTATTTTTTGTCTTCCTAGTCTTGACATTTTATTCTGATTTTCTTTGGCTTGGGATACTTATGCTTTATATACCTCTTTCTCATTTCTAACTATTTTGCAAGCAATTTAGAAACTTTTTATATTTAGGAGGAGACGACACACATGAACATACAAATGAACAAGTATTGGATGACATTGAGTTGTGCTTGAGAGTATTGGCTCTCTATAGTTCTTTTGTACGAAATAAAGTTCAAAAGTTTAAACCAGTTATGCAGACTGTTTTTCTATTTTAAAAATGCCCTTGCCTGTCAAATGAGAGTAAATATTTATAGTTGGCCATGGTGAAATGTTCTGAGGATGAAAAAAAAATGATTTTAATAGAACTGCATCCTTAATGGAAGATGGATACAAAAATCCATTCATACATAGGAACTAGAAAAGAATGAAGTAATGGTAGAGGGCAGTTACCTAGTTACAGCTAAATGCTTAATACCATCACTTCAGGGGAAGCACATAATTCTCTTATTGTATACCATGCTATGTGTATGTTTTTGCCTTTTAAGATTTTTAACTGATTTCAATAAAGAAGTGAAATGTTTGTTGTCCTTTTAGTGGCACAATAATGATATAATGGAAATACACTGGCTCAGTTTAAATGTGGGCAGATTATTTCATCTCTCTGAATCACTGTCAATACTTTTTTCAGCTTCATGGGAATAGCAATATCTATCACAGAGCTTATAGTGGATATTACTTAAGATGTGGTATCTGTATCATACCTGTTACATAGTGGCTGGTCAACATATGTTCATTTTCTTCTCTTCTCATCACCACAGTTCTCAACCTTAGAAAGTCAGCACTCCCTGAGCCAAAATACATAGTATTTTTTTAATTATCTATGTATTTTTTCTTTTATCTATATATGAATACTGTCTTTTTTCTTAGAAAATAAGATTGTTACCATATGATAAAAGGAAGTAATTGTTTGTATTTCTTATTTTGAAAGAGCAAAATAAGTTGTTTTGTTAGTAGACTTAGAAACAGAGGGTAAATGTGAATAGTTACTTGGATGAGGGATGAGAGGTGAGGAAGACAGTACATAGGTTACAGAAGTTAGCAGCAGTGGTATCTGAAGAAAACAAAACAAGCATGCCCTCACCCCCATCACATTAGTTGCCCTTTTTTACACAGCTAAAATTAAATTGAGAGGGAAAAAGATGACAATGGTCGTGGGGGTAAACACCCCATGCAGAAAGCCTCTACTTTTACACAACTCTGCTTTATTGGATCGTCAATAAAATCAAACAGGAAAGACTTCAGACCTGCAAAGCTGCCAAAAATGTAGTGGTCTCTGGATTCTTGACAACTGAACTGTGAGAGTCATGTGGTATGTAAAACGTCTGGAAAGAATCGTTCTGCTGAGGGGCAAGTGACAGGTCTGCTGGATTTCAGTAATCCAAGAAGGTGCCAGAGACAAGTTCTCGGTTTCATTGGTATGGGTTCTGTGTGGTGCTTCTACATGGCTCTCAGTAGTAGTTACCCCTGTTTATAAAGATGAATACAAGGAAATCCTGGTATTCCAGAACTGGAAAAGACTTGAGAAATTAACTCCAGCTCTTTATTTTACATGAGGAAACAGGCTCAGAGGCCTCAAGTGACTTCCCCAAAGTTACACAGTGAGTTAGTGTTAGAACTACAGCCAACACCGGAGTCTCTGAACTCCTGAGTTAAATGCAAATATCTGTGAAAACTATTTTTTTAATGTAGTATAGGATTCTCCTCATGTAACCTTATTCAGCTCTGGAAGTTGATATCCTAAATAAAGAAAGAGAAATAAACAACTCCTACCCTTCCTTTGTAGTTTAGCAAGAATTTGTACCTCTGACCCAAACTCCAAGGACAAGTTGCTTCAAGATGCAAAACAAGGAAGAGCGTCTGAGGTCTTTAAAAAATGTTAACCATAGTAAACAAACAAACAAAAGAAACCCTACTGTACTTACTGTGTGATGGCCCCCTTTTCTCTCTGGAAGGGGAAGGAGAGGAGATTCAAGGGAAAGAAGAGGAGGGAAAAATGTTTTACAGTGTAAGAGGTTTCTACTTAGTAAGTGCTTCATAAATATTTACTGATAGATGAAATAGCCTTCAACCATCACTGTCTAATTCAAACAAGTTTTTTATGTAATAAATTATACCTTAAAATAGCCACACCTTTTCTCCTCAAGGTACGTAATACCACAATTTTATATGAAATGTAGTGCAATAGGAAAATACAGTCTGTCTAAACTAATTGTAAAGAAAATCCATTGCTAAAAAGAGTCAATAACATTGTCTAACATTTCTGTGTAATAATGTAGTTTATATAAGTTTCTAGGATTACTATCTAATGAGGTGTTTCTCCTAATACCTCAGTCCTTAAAGTGTGTGTATTGATGTGCAGTATTTATATGTTTGTATTCCCCAAACCTTACGGCTGCCTGGTTCTCATTGCTCATTAATGTCCCCACCAACAAGGGAACAGGAGGCATTATCGGTGATAAACCAAATCAGTTTTGCTGCTTCCTGAAAGCTACATTGATTGCCGCGTGTTTTTGGATGGAACAAAGATGAGGTAGAAATTATGAGCAAACGTGAAGATGAGGATGCAGGCTTATGAAACTCATCCAGTTAATCTCCGGTTAGCCCATTACTTAAGTGAAAATTGGTAATCAGTAATATCATGGTAAGAATTTGTCATGTGGACTTAGTTAGGTGGTTAGAGAGAGTGGTAGTTTGTGTGATGTTTAAGAAATGATGTGAGATCAGACTTAATTGTGTGATTTTGGCAACTTAATTAACCTTTATAAGTCTCTGTTTGCTCTTAAAATTGGGATAAATTGTATTATGAGTGAGATAATACATGTGTTATGTTAAGCACAGTACCTAATACATAGTAAGGAGGTCTCAATAAATATCAGCAGATAATATTACTAATGAAAAGGCATCATTTCCATTTTGGGTATACTCAAATGTTCTTTTAAGATGTCATTTCTACTTTAAAGGGTTATACACATTCCCCTCCATTATTTTAAAAAGAGAAAATTAGTACTAGGGTTTAACTATATACAGATGAAAGACTTGAAATGGACATTTCATGTTGCTCAAATTGGATTCTATGTTTCTGTTAAGTAGGTATTGTTTTTAAAAAGCAAAACTTCCTATTTTCTTTTGATATAAAGTCAAAAATCAAATCTTAAAGTACATTAAGGACTGTTTACTTGTATATTATAAAAAGTCAATATGAAGTTCAAAACTTTGTAACTGAATTTTGAGGTTTTGCCTTACACCTGTATAGAGAGTGTAAAACTACAACTAACCAGAATCTACCTGGTCTGAATACTAATATTTTGTCTTTATTTCTGTGTGAACATTTCCTCTATTAGGAATTCCTCCTGGTATTAAGCTGAAACCTGCTTCTTTGGCCTCCTACTATTGGAAGGTGTATCTTTTCTAGGCTCAACTTCCCCTGCTTCTTCACATTGCATCTTCAACAGACCCCAGTTGTCCTGAGTGGTCTCTGGTTGGCCTTGACCTTAAAGTCAAAAGCAAGGATTGTTGCTAAGAAGCTATTTGTGTGAGATATCCTCAGTTTGTCAGAGTATTGTTGGGATCACTTTTCCTTTTTATATGAATGCAACATTACTAAAGCTGTACAGAATACCTCCGTGCCTTACAAACTCTCATTTATTACCTGAGAATATGCTTATAAACCTTTGGCCTTTCTTGACTATTCAGTTTGTTATTAGCAACTGTTTGTGTAATGGCCTTTTAGTTTATTTGTGTTTTAGTTCTGCCAGTTTTTCAACTGTTTATTTTTTAAAATCTTGACCCATAATATCCAGTAATAAATAAGAAGTAGAGGTATCGTGCTTTCCTTATAGGAGTGTTGTGATAACAAAACCTATAAATAAAAAATTATGATGTTTTACTTCTAAACAAAAGGCAGGAAGAGCCCATGTGTTAAGCAGCTGTGGTGAAAGCAAAGAACACTGACTTTTTAAAAATGAAAACTTGATTTCAAATCTGGAACTTGCAACTTGCTTGCTGTGTGATCTTGGCTAAATCTCTCTGTTTCTCCAACTTTAAGATACTTTGTGAAATGGAGAAGATATTTCCTACTTTATGGATTGAGAAAATAAAATAATATATGCAAGCAGTGTTTCATAAACTGAAAGTCACTAATATAAAGAGAATATATCTCGTCTCTGTGCTAAGGGACCACATGAGCAAATGGTTATCTTTGTGTAAGCATTTAAATCAAGAGTATTTTCAAAGTTTGCTTTAATTTTAACTCTGCTATAATAAACCTTGAATCTTTCATCTTTATTGTTGAACTTAAACATATAATTATACTGTTAAAAAAAAAAAAAAAAAAGAGGAATTGGGCCAGGCACAATGGCTAAAGTGCTGGGAGACCGAAACAGGCAGATCACTTGAGCCCAGTTATTCAAAACCAGTCTGAGCAACATGGCAAAAAATACAAAAAATACAGAAATTAGTCAGATGTGGTAGCATGTATCTGTGGTCCCAGCTACTAGGTTGGCTAAGGTGGGAGGACCACCTAAGCCCAGGATCCATGATCACTGCACTGTACTCCAGCCTGGGCAACAGAGTGAAACTCTGTCTCAAAAAAAAAAAGAATATTTGGTCAACAATAAATAAAGTGAAAGCAATTAGGAACTCCAGGTAAAGTAAGAAATTGTAGAATGAGGTCATGGTCCAATCAGAATGCACAAAAAATATGACATGATTTTGAGCAATTATGAAAATTAAGAAAAGGAAATCTATTTGACCTTTATTCTAGTAACGTGTTCTTTCAAATGATGTAGTTTATAAAAATGGAACTCTAAAAATAGAAATGTAATTCTAGCACATTACTTGTTTTCACAACAAATGTTATTTATATTCTATTTATATTCATAACAGCGTAAACAGATTATTTACCTTTAATTCTTAGGAACAACTTAGAGACAAAGCATAGAAAGGGTAGTTGACAATTTGGGGTAAAAATGGCAGTCAGAGGCTAAGATATAGAAGGGGATTGGAGAATTGGTGGGAAGGGGAGAATCACTGATAGCCTATTTTATGTTGTATGGAGTTAAAAATTGATCGAACAACAGCTAGAACCTGAAGTATATTGTTTAAAGTTAGCAGTGGCCCGTAAAAGAATAAAACTATAACAACTGGGAGGAGGGGGTAAGAATAATAAAGGATAATGTGAATTAAGTCCTTATTTCTTAATGGGAGATCAGTAGATGTTGTTTATGGCTTTTGAACTAAGAACTACAAGTATAATTATATTATGTAGAGTTTTGAATGTAGATTATCAGAAGAGTTAGAAACAAATGACTAAAGGTAGTGGCTTTGAGAAGCAGTGCTGAAGCGGGCCAGGTATGGGGCTGGAACCTATTCTTTTCCATTATAAGACACTATATACTGTTGCAATATTTTTATGGTTTACATTATTAGTTTGATACAAGCATAGTTTTCTAACTACTGATAACCAAAAGTCATAGATGGATACTGTGGCATATTTGCTGCCATCCCCAAATCTGGAAGATATACAGTGATTATTCAAACCTAAAGTTACCTCGCCTTCCTGCCATCCATACTCTGCCGCTCTCTCTATATTCTGCTTTGACTTCTAGGTAGCATGAATTGTTTTTGCTTGCCAGTCTAGGATCAGCCTGTGTCACATTATATTTTATGTCATCTCATTCTTAGTTCTCTTGTTCACTGAAATGTCAATCTGGTTAATTTCTATAAAATAAAACATACTGAAGTTATAATATAGGCATATGATGGTAAGAGAAACAATGTATCTACTGCTTAGAAAATAACTTGCATTATACCAATACTTTATATCACGATTTCACTATTAAAATTATGCAGTGGAGAATATTAATTGACTCGAACACTGGAAATTTTTTGGAAACCCTGTTTTCTGTATTTTTCTATTAAGTTTACCTTAACTTTTTTATTTAAATTAACATGTTTTTATTCAAGAGGTCATAGTAGTTTACCAGATTAGCTTGGTCATGGCAAAATTGTGACCAAATCATTACTAAAATATTCATTTTTAAGAATAGTTCAATACAGGGATTCCACTGATAATCCATATATTCTGCTTTATGTATGATTGTATTTGAAATGATTACTTACGTATCATTTCTCTGCTCCCTCCTTCAAATGTACATAATCAGGGGTTAGAAAGATGGCTGGCTGTCAGAATAGCTTTTAAATTTTTGGTTGGAAAAGGTGCATCTTTAGAATATGGTAGATTCCCTTGTTAATTAGCTAAATATATTCACTGATTAAGATTGAAGTGTATAGGCAGATTTAGATCAACAATAGCAACTAGTAGCAATTAAGCAAATTTGATGTGCACAGAACAGATAGTGAGATTGTGGGTGGGGACTGAAGGCCAAAGAGATGCTATTTTCTAGCATTAACTTTAGAAGAGACCAAAAAGCTATTTTAAGCCACAAGTTGGAAGGGGGAAGGTGAAGATGGAGAGAGATTCCTGCCTGTAACCATATTTGATAAAATGAACATTTTGGTCAGTTATTCATTCATTCTTCACCTATCTGTCTAGTGTTTGTTTGAGTACCTACTGTAACACTTATTGGTTGGTATTGTCGGGATGTTAAGGGGCTAAACTTGGCATTCTGTTATCCCTGACATTCTGTTACTTCCTGACATCATGCTATCTACAAGAATGAGATTGTATTTCAAAAGGACAGTCATCCTTTCCTTATTAATCATATACTCCATAAGCATCTAACTTCCTTGATGGCTTCAACCTCAAATCACCCAGCAATGACTTTCAGGAATTCCATTTTTTAACTAATAGATTATTTATATTTTCCATACCACATTTGTTATTTCCTAAAAGTACATTTAAATCCTTAAGTGTTTTTGGATTTTAGTGTCGCTCTAACAACAACAAAATATATGCAATGAGAAAGAGTTCGGTTAATCAAAATTTAAGCCAGTTTACATAATAGCATTTAAATCTTTTCTAAATTTTTCCCCAAACTATAAATTAACCCATTATTAGTGATTAGTTTGATCTAGGAAAAAAAAAAGTTTTCTCTTTTCCATTTGGTTTTTAATAGCACAAAGAAATTATATCAATTAGAAAAATACTCAAACTATTTGGATGTTATTTTGTCAAATTATACATAGTACATAGAAAGTTGAGGTCAGGGGAACGTGAGTAGCAGCTTCATTACACCAAACAAAATAGTGTTTCCTTCTGTCTGCTATGACATTTTATGAGCATTTCACCAGCATTGCTGACTTTTTCTGGGTCGTGTTTGCTGCTTCTTAACTCTGCAGTGTTGGGAGTGCTGGCTCACTCTCTCCACCTTTTCCTCTTCTACTTGTGTGGCCTTGTGTATGCTGTTTTTAACACTCACATAGTGCTTACCATGAGCCAGGCACCGTTCTTCATTAGACAGGGAAAGGAGATACTTCCTTTTCCACCCCTCTTCTACTCTGGTATTGCAGATATCCTCAAATGGAATAGCCATGTTTTCTCCAGAGTTCTACCTAGTTGCATCTGACCAGCTCTTTTTCCTTTCATTTCTGGCAGAACTAGTGTCCAGGGGCTCCTCACTCTTCTACAGCTGTGTGTGTCCATCAGAGCCATAGCCTCAGAGCCAGAGGGTCATGGGAAGCAGGATCTCCTGTCCACCCCCACCTCCTTTCTCCATTTGTAGTGGGCCAGCTGCCCTCCTCACCTCTACTGTCCTCTGCTGTCTACCTAGGGTCTGAAGAGGCATAAGTCTTCATGGGCATCTGGCCACAGATCTGCTTTGCCTGTTTAATGATGTTGATGTCAGCTTTGTCCTGAACCACATACCACCCATAGTTTGGAGACACCATTCCCTTTATTGGGGGCCAACTGAGACTTACAACTGAACTTTTTACAAAATCCACAAAAAGTCCTTGATTCTCTGCTAGGTCTCTGATTATCATCTTGTCTGATTTAAAATGCTAAACAGAATTGAATCATTGGAAGATACTGGAAAGAATAACTCAACATTCTTGACCTTCACCACCTTCTACCTCTGCTACCCAAGTTTTAAAAAGAAACAGCCAGGT
>NW_012107397.1:16317-58659 GCF_000951045.1 Mandrillus leucophaeus
CGTATCATTTCTCTGCTCCCTCCTTCAAATGTACATAATCAGGGGTTAGAAAGATGGCTGGCTGTCAGAATAGCTTTTAAATTTTTGGTTGGAAAAGGTGCATCTTTAGAATATGGTAGATTCCCTTGTTAATTAGCTAAATATATTCACTGATTAAGATTGAAGTGTATAGGCAGATTTAGATCAACAATAGCAACTAGTAGCAATTAAGCAAATTTGATGTGCACAGAACAGATAGTGAGATTGTGGGTGGGGACTGAAGGCCAAAGAGATGCTATTTTCTAGCATTAACTTTAGAAGAGACCAAAAAGCTATTTTAAGCCACAAGTTGGAAGGGGGAAGGTGAAGATGGAGAGAGATTCCTGCCTGTAACCATATTTGATAAAATGAACATTTTGGTCAGTTATTCATTCATTCTTCACCTATCTGTCTAGTGTTTGTTTGAGTACCTACTGTAACACTTATTGGTTGGTATTGTCGGGATGTTAAGGGGCTAAACTTGGCATTCTGTTATCCCTGACATTCTGTTACTTCCTGACATCATGCTATCTACAAGAATGAGATTGTATTTCAAAAGGACAGTCATCCTTTCCTTATTAATCATATACTCCATAAGCATCTAACTTCCTTGATGGCTTCAACCTCAAATCACCCAGCAATGACTTTCAGGAATTCCATTTTTTAACTAATAGATTATTTATATTTTCCATACCACATTTGTTATTTCCTAAAAGTACATTTAAATCCTTAAGTGTTTTTGGATTTTAGTGTCGCTCTAACAACAACAAAATATATGCAATGAGAAAGAGTTCGGTTAATCAAAATTTAAGCCAGTTTACATAATAGCATTTAAATCTTTTCTAAATTTTTCCCCAAACTATAAATTAACCCATTATTAGTGATTAGTTTGATCTAGGAAAAAAAAAAGTTTTCTCTTTTCCATTTGGTTTTTAATAGCACAAAGAAATTATATCAATTAGAAAAATACTCAAACTATTTGGATGTTATTTTGTCAAATTATACATAGTACATAGAAAGTTGAGGTCAGGGGAACGTGAGTAGCAGCTTCATTACACCAAACAAAATAGTGTTTCCTTCTGTCTGCTATGACATTTTATGAGCATTTCACCAGCATTGCTGACTTTTTCTGGGTCGTGTTTGCTGCTTCTTAACTCTGCAGTGTTGGGAGTGCTGGCTCACTCTCTCCACCTTTTCCTCTTCTACTTGTGTGGCCTTGTGTATGCTGTTTTTAACACTCACATAGTGCTTACCATGAGCCAGGCACCGTTCTTCATTAGACAGGGAAAGGAGATACTTCCTTTTCCACCCCTCTTCTACTCTGGTATTGCAGATATCCTCAAATGGAATAGCCATGTTTTCTCCAGAGTTCTACCTAGTTGCATCTGACCAGCTCTTTTTCCTTTCATTTCTGGCAGAACTAGTGTCCAGGGGCTCCTCACTCTTCTACAGCTGTGTGTGTCCATCAGAGCCATAGCCTCAGAGCCAGAGGGTCATGGGAAGCAGGATCTCCTGTCCACCCCCACCTCCTTTCTCCATTTGTAGTGGGCCAGCTGCCCTCCTCACCTCTACTGTCCTCTGCTGTCTACCTAGGGTCTGAAGAGGCATAAGTCTTCATGGGCATCTGGCCACAGATCTGCTTTGCCTGTTTAATGATGTTGATGTCAGCTTTGTCCTGAACCACATACCACCCATAGTTTGGAGACACCATTCCCTTTATTGGGGGCCAACTGAGACTTACAACTGAACTTTTTACAAAATCCACAAAAAGTCCTTGATTCTCTGCTAGGTCTCTGATTATCATCTTGTCTGATTTAAAATGCTAAACAGAATTGAATCATTGGAAGATACTGGAAAGAATAACTCAACATTCTTGACCTTCACCACCTTCTACCTCTGCTACCCAAGTTTTAAAAAGAAACAGCCAGGTACAGTGGTTAATAATAATAATTTTAGTTGCTGCAGTACAGGTAGAAGATAGTATAACACAGTAATGAAGGCACCCAAGTGTCAGAGTTAGTCTGATACAGATTCAAATACCAGCTCTACTTTTTGATTGTTTAGCATTGGCCAATTGACACAATTACTTTTAACTTCCACATATGAAAATAAACCTGATAATGGTATTTATCTCATAGGATGTTATGCAGATTCAGTAAGATAATGTATAAAGAACTTAGCACAAAGACTGATGGATTGAAAGCACTAGGTAAACATTTCTTCTTTATTTTTGCTACCATTGAGAAGCAGTTTACATGTACCAGATATGGCAGTGCATTGACTACTTTATATGCACATATCTACTTCATTAGGAGCTCCACAAATAGCTTCACCCCAGATAGTGCTGCCACCAAAGCTCTCTGAATTTTGTCATAGAGGGCAGTGGCAATTGATGGCCCCAGGGCACCTAGCTTTGCTCAGAAAAATGTCCTTCATCAGCTTGTTAGTGCCAAGAGTGAGCAAGTTTTTTCTAAATCTTCCAAGAGAGATCCTGGTAAATAAAAGGGTTCTTTCTCCTGTCAAAGTGCTGGGTGGTCACCACATCAACAAACAGGGATTCAGTCACTCACTTCCTCTCCAAATTGAGATCCCTAAGTAGTGAATGACAGTTTCTGGGTAACAGCCATCTACTTGGTAAAGTTCACGCATTCATTCAGAGCCACCTAACTGTTCCACACAACTTGTTCCTGAAACAGGAAGCAGTCAATGTGGCCAGTAAATGATGGCTTATATGGAGATAGGCCTTTCCTTTTCAGGACCATTATATGTAACTGTGCTCATGCCCTGCTTGACTCAAGCAGCTTGTTTAAAGAGCATGCCTCCTTCTATTTGTCCCATACATAAGAACTACAGGTGGCTGGGTATAGTAACTCATGCTTATAATCCCAGCAGTTTGGGAGGCTGAGGCAGAAGGATCACTTGAGGCCATGAGTTCGAGACCAGCCAGGACAACATAATGAGACCTCATCCCTAGAAAAAAAAATTAAAAATTAGCCAGATCTGGTGGTGTGCACCTGCAGTCCTACCTACTTGGGAGGCTGAGGCAGGATTGCTTGAGCCCAGGAGTTCAAAGTTACCTATGAGTTACGATCACGCTATTGCACTCCAGCCTGGGCAACAGGGGAATATCCTGTCTGTAAACAATATATGTATTTTGTAAAAGTACCACAGGAGTCTCTTATCTGATTTGAGAGCCATGTTTCTTAACCAAAGTGGGGACTTTTTCTTCTGATAGGCTAACTCATGAGATTACAGAATGAGACAGAGTCTTCCATGGTGATCCCTCATAGCCACCAATAGAAAAGTAATTCAGTGAGAATGTGAACAGTGTAAATTAGATTAAGAATCTTCTAGTATTTACTCCTTTAGCTACCTTAGCACTATTGTCATCTTGAACTGGGTAATTCTTTGTTGGAGGAGCTGTTCTGTAGCAGCAGCCTCCATCCACCAGAAATCTCTCCAGACATTGCCAAATGTCCCTGGGAGTGAGGGGAGCTAAATCACCCTCAGTCAATAGCCGTAATATATAAAAATATCTTTCCATGAAAGACAGAATCTCCAGTTGTTTCTTCTAGATAAACAAGAGAGTTTGTCAGTTACTCCTATTAAATTTTCCCTCCTGAAAGGACTATCTTCTGGAAGTGCCTTTTTCTTTTTCTTATAGGTTGTTAATCTGGTCTTTGCTGCTCTGTCCTTAATCCAGAAGACATTAGATAATCAAAGGACAGGGAACTATCATGAGAAGACTAAGTTTTATTCCAACACTGCTATTATTAGCCTTGGTACTGAGCAAATCCTTTAACTACTCTAAACCTTAGTTTACCTATCTGTTATGAAGGTTGTGGAAAGAGAAATATGTATGTACAAAAGCATCTTTAAAAAACAAAGCAGTCACCTAGCACTCAGATCTTGGTTTCTAACACCATTCTCTAGTATTAGAAGCCAGGGCTCCTTGGAGAAATCTCTGACTTTAGGCCTGGGGCAGGAATTATGCAAGATGACCTAGAGCATCTTGTAGTGCCAGAAAGTAAATAAATGCTTTTAAAAAATTATAATGATGGGGATATGTAAAAGGGACACAGGAATTAAAGGATAGAGCTTCCAATGGCTAATGCTGGAACAATTTGAGAACAAAATAAATAAAGTAGTATGGGATTATAACCCAGAGTATAAAAATAACCATCAATGAGTCTGCTATAAATAAGTGATTAACAAGTAAATAAATGGGGAGAAGAGACTAATCTACCACTCAAAAGATTCCCAAATAATTTATGCACACATTTTACCTTCAAGAAGGCAGAGCATGAATTTTTACTCCTTACGGGTAGCCTGTGCATTGTACTTCTTACAAAGAGTACAGTATGGAAAGAGGGGGGAAAGAGTAACTTTGCAGTGGGGCAGCCTGACAAATACTGTCCCGGCCAAATCCTCCAGGTCAACATCAACAGTGACCCTTGTATAAATAGGATATACCCTTAATATAACATGAGAATGGCACTTTATCTCCATGGTCTTCCACCCAACAACACATAACCTAGTCTAATGAAGAAAAAGTCAGACAAATCCCAATTGAAGGACATTCTACGAAATATCTAACTAGTACTCCATAAAACTGTCAAAGTTACCAAAAACAGGGGAGGTCTGAAACTATGTCACAGTCAAGAGTAACCTAAGGAGACGTAACCAGTAAACAAATATGGTATCCTGGATGGGATCCTAGCATAGAAAAGGGACATTACGTAAAAATTAAGGAAATCTAAATGAAGTGAGGTGAGGACTTTAGTTAGTAATAATGTATCGGTATTGCTTCACCAGTTGTGACAAATGTACCTAATATAAAGGAAATCTAAATGAAATGAGGACTTTAGTTAGTAATAATGTATCGGTATTGCTTCACCAGTTGTCACAAATGTACCGTAATATTGAAAGATATTAAAAGGGAAACTGAGTGTGAGGTGTATGGGAACTCTGGGCTATCTTTGTAATTTTTCTGTCCGTGTAAAACTATACTGAAATTAAAAATTTATTTTTAAAAATGTAGCTAAATGAAGGTAAGACACTATTATAAGTAATGATTATTTTATCCAGAAGGATATTGTCGAGCTCTGGTGTGTAAGTCCCTTAGTTTTAAAAGTCTATTCGTGAAGTCATTCACCAGCTTCCCTCTCTGGGTGATGTTTAATGTCCTTATGGATTGTACTTCATCTCTTCTCCCACTAGCTTGGAGCAGTTTTAGGTTTCCAACTAAAGAAGCTGAAGGATATCATGTAACAGTTCTTCACCTTCTTGGCATAAATCCTGTGGCAGATCGTGTTTACTTTTTCTTATGAGGAAATCCACATATGCTCCCTTCATCTTCTCCCATCCACTCAGAAATACAGCTGCCTTTACAACTTACCAGTGCTTTTTTCTAACCAAAGTCTGAAAGGTTGTTTAGTTTCTTTGTTCTCAAGGGGAATGGAAAAAAGCAGTAAGGTACTATGGTAGCACCCCACAGCACCAACTTGCCCAGTAGGAATGAAGCACCAACTTGCCCAGGAGGTACTGCAACTAGATGTGTACAGAATAAGAAGGTAAGATGAGAGGATCCTTCAGAATGAGTCACCACATGTAAAATCTTGGAGGGACAACACATAAGCAGATAAAAAATTTAATATAGGTAACTACAATTAGTTACCTCTATGATACTCTTGCCTTTTTGACTGTAGCCATTATAACTAACTGTATAATTGGAAGTCATTCCCACCACCTTTATTTCAGTGAACAGTATTGTTTATTCATTCTGGGCATATAGCACTGTATAAAGTATGTATTTTAACATAGTTTGTTATAGAAATTGAATTTAGAATCACTCCGGTATATAGAGTAGTGTTCTGTAATCCATTGGTGAAGAAAAATTGACCAATCAAATTTCTTTAATGGGACCAGTGATTTATGGGACTGCCTCAGTAATGCTTTTCAGTTCTGAGAACTTCAGTGAGGTGAGCATTTGCCAGAGTCAGGTTTACTGATGATATTAAAAGTATTGGTTAATATAAAGATAATAGCGCAAACAACATGTGCTTACTATTATTTAGGCTTGTTTGACGCACCCATGAAGTTGGGAAGGTAATACATGGCCACTTCTGACAGGTGAGGTCATGGGCAAGGACATGAAGCTGAAAGAAACACAGGTGTACAGCCTAAGCCACTTGATTCTGGGCAGAGTATTTCCCCTTCTAGCCTGCACTGAAGCCTTGGCACGGTTTCATGATTATAATTATTACCTGTACTTTTTTAAATGCTCTATTTCTGGACCAAATCATGTTTGCTTATTATTTGGATCCAAATGCCACACTTGTAGATTTATGCACCTACAGCTGATAATTTTAGGAACCGTGGACTAAAGTTAATTTACACCTGGAGGAGTGCTGACCAATAGAACTTCCTGGAGGGATGAAATAGTCTATATCCAGGCTGTCCAGTGTGGTAGCCACTAACCACATGTGGCTATTGAGCACTTGGAATGTGGCAGGGAGTTGCAGGAACTGACTTAAATTTTACTTAATTTAACTTTAAGTAGCCACCTGTGGCCCATACCTGCTAGAGCACCAGTCTAGACAGTGTAGGAATCCTCCATGTGATGCAGGCTCCCCTGCTACCTTAGCTCTGGGCCTTGCTTGCACACACTTGGCTATTATTTTCGAGAAAACATTTCTGTAGTACCTTTTTTCTTATGCTTAGCGTGGTTGGAATATATAGATCACTAGCAGAACAAGGTTCCTTCTCAGTTTTGGCACACTTAAATCTAAAGCTGTGAGTTCTTAGACTCATCACTAAAAAATAAAATTCACTGAGTTTTGTTCACCGTACTTGTTTTTAGGGGAAATGAGGAAACAACGATCCCATATGTTCTTGATTCCACCTTTAAGAGTTTGAACCTTAGAAAATTATTATTGGCAATAGATTGATGTCTTTAAATCTAAAAACAAAGGAAAACAAAGGCTATTTTCTTTTACAGATGCAAATCTATTAATTTGATGCCTACAAAGTTCAGTGACACTTTAAGTTCAGATTGAGTGATATTTACAGAGTCATATGAAAATCCAGTCACATGATGTTTGTTAGGTTAAGAATGGCGTTCCGAGATTATAGTCTAGGAAAGGAGGAACTGCAGTGTATGATTTCATAAATGCATTGCAGATAAACATTAAAATATTAAGACAATGACAACTATTTTTATTATTTTTGTTAACTTGAGCAAGTAAATTCAGAAGCTCTACGGAAGGAATCAGAAAAAATGATAGTTCTTTATTATCTCACATTTCCTTAACTAGAAAGTCTTAAGGAGTGAGGCAAGTACAAAGGCAACAAATATTACTAGGGGTAATACAGTAATGCAAAAAGGGAAGGAGGAGCTGTCTCATAAGAAACTTTTTCTTCTCTAAACATGGTTTTTCACTTCTTAATACAAGTGCTTTTTAAATTTAATTTTAATTTAATTTAATTTAATACACAATTTTTTCCCACAGATTATGATATTAAAAAAAACTTTTTATGGTAGGATACAGGAAATAGTGAAGTTAATGTGAAATGTCACTTCATGCAAATTTGAACAAACCAAATTACCAACTGGTTGCTTTTCTATACTAAATACAGTGTTGTATTAAATTCTCATTTAATGTGAGTTTCTGATTTAACACTTGTTTTTATTCTATTTCTTGGATTCATTTTCATGGTCATGAAACTATTATGTCAGTTCTTTCTTATTACTTTACTATACATTGTTATTAAATGTGAACATATTTTTAGCTAACAGAGCCCTGCAGTCCCCCAGAAGCTCTTTTCATGCTCCTTTCTAGCCAATGTCCCTTTCCTGGAGAGACACTTAACACCACAGATAAATTTTGTCTCATTTTTTATTTTATATACGTAATTATGCAGTATATATTTTCCTGCGTCTAGTGTCCCTTCCTCAACATTATGCTCCTGTAATGTGTCCCTGTGCTGAATGTCACAGTAATTCATTAGTTTTCATTGCTGTACAATATGCCATTATATTAATATAGGTACACCACATTTTATTTATTCATCCTACCCTTGGTAGACATGGGTTAATTTAATTGGGGACTGTTACAAGTAATGCCTCATGAACATCATTTACATGTGATTTTCATGCCTATTTACGTGTTACTCTTAGATCTACACCTAGAATTAGAATTGCCACATTATAGAATGTATCTGTGAGTTCAGTTTTAGTAGGAACTGCCAAATAATTTTTCAAAGTACTTGCACGGTGTGAGTTCCAGATACTTTATATTCTTAATATCCCCACCAGTACTCGATGTTGTCAGAAATATTTTTTGCCACTTGATATCTATAATCATTATCATAATTTACCTTTTAGAGAACACCAGTAGTTTTAGACCACAGATGTCCTGACACACACACGGTGATCATCAAATATACCTATTCCCAGCTCTCCATAGACCTGCTGAGAAAAACTCATGAAGACAGTGGCCTCTGACCCAGCTCACTTCGGGCTGTATAATTTGGAATTTGGTCCTGCAGTGAAACACTTGGGTAAGGGAGAGGAGGTGATGCACTGCTGTGAGCCTGAGGCTTTTGGTGGGGTACGAAATACTTCAGGAGTTAATACTACCAAGTTTGCCAAGTGCTCTCAGAGTGTGTTTGTTGAATTTTTATAGTAAAGTAATTCTTCATAAATAGCCCTCAGTTTACTCAGTTGAATACAACAAATTGCTTTTTGGTAATTACTTCATTCTCAGCCTTGAATGTGGAAATGTAAAACGGATGAGAGATAATGACTAAGAAAGATTCAAAAAGATGCCCTACCTAATTAGTAATCAGGGAAATGCAAGGTAAAACAATGCTGAGATGTCCACTTTCACTTAGTGTATTAGCAAAAATTAAGAATCTGACAGTATGACCTGATGAGAGTGTGGGGTAAGTGTACACACATATATGCTGCTAATAATGTTAAAAACTATTGTCCCCAACAATTCTGAAAGCAAACTCAGTGTGAATATTAAGATTAGAAATGCAGATATGCAGTGAGCCAGCCATTTCACATTTATAAGCCCTAAAGAAGTACTCACATGGGTACATGGACTCATATACAATGTTGTTTACTCCAGAATTTATAATGAAAAAAATCACCAAAGGACTGTTGTATTCATATGCTAGATTGCAATGTTGTGGTTAAAAAGAATGAAGTGTTTCTAGAATGTAAGCTGTATGAGAGAAAAAACTTTGTCCATGTTTTCAACAAGTCAAACAATGAATAGTATGTAGTAGGTGCTCAGTAATTATTTGTTATAATTACATGGCTAGATTTAAGTACATGGCTAGATTTTGAAGTCATTCTGTTGGGTGAAGAAAGCAAATTCCACAAAATGTGTACTAGAAAATACACATATATGTGTGTAAGTCCGTAACACCTTATTGGAAAGATACACACCAAAATGTGAACCACATATGTGTGTATGCAAGTCCCTAGAAATTTATCTGCAAAGTATACAGTGCAGAAGTGTCCAAGGAAAGAATGCAGTCGTGGGTTCTTAGTTTCTCTTTCTGATTAGGCCAGTAGAACCCCTTCCTCATCCCTCTTTTCTGCTTATCATTACAGACAGAAACTAAAAACCATGTCTTCAGGCTGCTAAAAGCCTAAAACAAAACAAAATAGAACAACAACAACAAAATAAGCCAGGTTGGACAAGCTTGGTGTGACACTGAAATGACAACAATGATACCCACTAGGGTTTAGGGACCAGAAATTGAGAGTACTATTTAGAAAAGACTTCAGACTTTTTTTTTTTTTAATGTTTCAAAATTTAGAACATATATTTGGAAATTTGCAAGTGTTCACATATATTACTTAAGTAATTACAAGATAACTTTAAAATAACTTTTAACCTTAGAAAGATAATTTCCGTGTTATCTGGTAGGTTGATACTTACTGAGTCAGGAGCTTCTCCCTGTGGAGCCCCACAGTCTCTACACAGATATACAGAGCATCTGATCTTGCACAAAATGTGTACTAGTCCTCTCAAAGGAAATTCCTTAAATGTGTGGAATAAATTGGGGCGGGGGAAGGCTGTTCAGATATTTTACATATTTCTTTAAGAATAAACCAGCTGTTTGTGTAGTTTCTGGCTTTATTCTGATTTTGTATTAAAAGTGTACATTTTAAATTTTTCACTAATTGTATTTAAATCTTTACAACAAGGCTGTAAAATGTCTTAATAAAGGGGTGAAACAATAAGATTAGTAGATATGACAGTAAGGATTGTGTAATGAAAAAATCAAAGAGACCAAGATTTTCATTCTATCCTGCTATTTTCCTCATTACGTCATGATGATAGGCAAGTCTGCGTCTCTAGGCCTCATTTTCATATCTGCACAATGAGGAGATTAGGTTTTGTGGTCCCCACGGTTTTAGTAGCTACCCCAAGTTTCTCCGCTCAGTCCTCTGAGAATGATCTAATAGACCATTGGGCCATCTGGCCCAGTGTTTTGTCCTGGAAGTAACAAAAAGTAGAACCACCCTGCCTCCCGCTCAGTAGGACTTCTAGGGTTTTTTCATAGCGTATGTTTCAAAATATGTTTTGAAGGTGAGTAGCATTTTGATAAGGGAAATCTTGAATTTTGGACCCATGCAGGGCAATTCTGTGATGCAGTGTGTCCCATAGCATTGCGTGGTTAATCGACTGCCTGTACGTAAGCCAGAGGAACTTGGTAAAGTAAAAATAGCTCTCACACAAAATGTTTACTATGTGTAAAGCATTGTGCTAAATGTTTCACATATACCATTGCATATAATTCATATAATTACCTAATGGGGTGAGTGTTATGACTGTGATCGTTTTATAGATAAGCCAACAGTCTCTGAATGACTAAAGCACTTACCCAAGGAGATTGCACAACTAAGACTTGACTCAAGACTGTCTGATTTGGGTCCATACCACCCAGGAACACTGGAGACCATATCCTGTAATATACTTTATCTGTGTGTCTACTCTGGTACAGAACTTTGTCCTCTGAAGCTTTTCAGTAGAAATGGAATAGCAACTCTCCTTACATCAACAGCAACAGCTGTTTCTTAATGAAGTCACCTGCAAATTAGGAATTTCTTTCTGCCATCCCTGCTACCCTGCTCCATAATCATTTAATTTGCTGGCATGAGACATTTAGATTAAGTTCCTTTTGATGTTTTAAACTGATTTTTTATCTGGAGGGCAAAACATTTTCTTTGCCATAGTTTTTAGATAAAATGTTAATTGGTCAAAGTCTAGTGCAGTTTTCTCTTTACTCACATTTTTCTTCAGTGAATACACATAGGGTATTTAGTGTTTATTGCTAACATTTGCCAAATAATTGTGTGCAAAATATTTGTCTCATTTAAATTTCCTTTTAATTAAATATCCTTTTATTTTTAAAAGGACATCTTTCCTTTTAAAAATAAATAGTCTGATCACTTATGTCATATGCTTTCTTAACAAACTTTTTCCTAGGTCAAAAGAAAGAATGTAATATTTTATTAGAAAACAGTTTCATTATTACAATATTGTTTTATTCAGATCCTCTGGGAGCTGATATCTCTGCATTAATAACTATGCCTATTCCCTGCCTACAGCAGATTTCTTCCACTTTATTCTGAAAGATTGATCATGTATCTTAAGAAATCGTGGGGAAAAAATATTTCTGTACCTACATTTCCTTTTGAGATCAATAAAGTCTATAGCTATAGAAGTAAATGTTTTCTTTTTTATTGTGGACTTAATGTATTCTAAAGAGAGAAAGCAAAAAAAAAATCCTTTAAAATATTTAATTAGATAGATGGTAGATACATATATACATATTATATAGGTAAAGACTAAGTTTATAACCTTATTTTTTATATTTTTTTCATGTTAACTGGGTAAAGAGTTACTTAATTTTTGGTTTAAAAAGTCTTTCATCTTTATGTTTGAAAAGTATATATGATTGTTATTTTATTATGATTATATGTTAACTCTAAAAAATAACCAAAATACATAAACTTGTTGCATTCATTAGATTGGAAGGAGGCAGTGTGAAAGAGGCAAAAATAATACCAGAGAAGGAAAAAGAGGAACTGAGATGGTTAAAAGTCCTGCTTAGAGTAGAATATTCTGGGAACCCAGCCATTACTCAACTATGAACCCCTCATGCGCAGGTTCCCACTGTGTTTCTACCTGAGTCTCTGCCCACTCCTTACAGAGGCTATGAAGAGCTGCCCCCAGGCTTTCTTTACTCTGAGCCTCATTACTGATCATCGTGGAATGAGTACTGGGTTCCCATCACAGATTATTTTCGTTACTTACATTGATTTGGGAGCTGAATTTAGCATAATGTATACATACTGAAATGCTGTCTTGGCATTCTGTTAGGCTGCCTACTACAGAAGAAAAACCAGGTTAGAAGAAACAGTGAAAGTTCTATTCCAGGTCTTCTGTTTGTTAAATAATTGAGCACTTCAGTCCTCAGTGTGGGGCAGATTTCCTTAAGACGTTGATAGTTAATGACCCCTAATGTCTAGCTTATGATTTCTTTGTTGCTGTTATCTCTTTGTGCCTCAGAGCTAGAGAAGTCAACTGTGACTTTTTTCAAAGGAATAAGCATTGCCACATTTCTGAGTCTGCTTTGCCCCGAGGCATCCCATTTTAGTTCTCCTAATTTTTTCCAGCTTCTCTCTTCTGAAGGAGGTAGAAGATTTCAAGTAAGGATAACGTCAGTGGACTGACTTCTGTTGAAAACAAAACCCTCCCAAAATGGTTTTGTGCTTCACAAATACATTTTAAAACCGTTTGAAATGAAACCTTCAGTGTATCTCTTTGAAGCTAGCCCCTAAAACCGGTCCCGGGTTTTACCTGGAGGCATCTTTATTTTTCTGTACCAAGGAAAACATTCCTATTTCTTGCACAGTTAATTTGTAAGACTGTACTTAGGCAATAGTGCCTTTATTCATTCATCTCAAGCTACAAGCTCTTTAGTTCTTTCTGATGATGTCATCATGTCATCATGTGCATTTTTTGGATCTTTCAACTTCCTTTGACATTCATGAGGGAAAATATTACCAGTGGTAGCTTTCAGCCCTAGACTTGTAGTGTCTTTCTGTGGCCCCTGCAATTCCTCTTTTAATAAGCAGACCAAGTGAGCCTGAGAACATCTTATTCAGAGACTAAAAATAAAGTGTGCTAAAATCATAAAAGCAATAGCAAAGGCACATATAGATAGGTTTTAAAGAGACGGCAGAGTAAAGAGAGCCATCATCTGGCTCAGAATATACTAATAGAGAACCCAGGCCAGAAAATAATTGAGGGGTAGTTACATCATGGTGGGGATCCACTGTGATTAAAAGATACATAAAGGTATTTATGTTGTCTTTCATTAGTTTGATCACAAATGATTTTTTAATATTCACTCTGCTCAGAGACTGCATAGCCTTTAAACAAAGTCTCTTAAATTGATGATTTTATTATTCTTTTGGTACTTTCTAATAATAGTGTGTTATATATAACTAATTATATTTTTATTATGTTACTGTCCTGTAGTTATTAAATACTACATATCAGGACTCAGCAAACCTTTTCTTAAAGGGCTGGATAGTAAATATTAAAGGCTTTGGGCACCAAAGCCAAAATCAAGGCTATTATGTTGATACTTATATTACCATTTTAAGATGTAAGCACCTTTCTTAGCTTGTGGGCTGTGGTTTGCCAACCTCTGGTCTTTATGGTCACCTGGTAAGTCTTGCCTGGTAGCTTTTTCCCACACACGCTTACTTCTGTAGTTAGGAATCCTCTGGTATTTGCCTGATATTAAGAGTATAAGCATGAATTTTAAGATGGTTCTTTTCTTAAAAGATCTCGGAGTCTAAGAAGAAAGAAAAATACATAAATATGGTTATTACAAGTGTTGATTATAGTGTAACATGATGAATGCCATCATTGATGTGCAGAGTGAGTATTGGGGAGGGCTCCTCATAGAAGGTAACCTTGTGACAAGCCTCCAAGGTTCACCAGGCGGCAGAGGGAGGGCAGTGTGTTCCAGGAAGGGAGATAATATTTATGCCTTAACCTGAGACGTTTATTTGGAGTTTGTTTTCCCATCTCAGTGGAAGATCTGAGTTTTCAGATAATAGCAGAGACAATATCAGTTCAGCGACTACAAAGAACTTCTACAGAAATCCTGAGGAAAAGCAGAATTGAATTTTATAATTATTATCCAATAATTATATAGCTAAACAGGCATACCATTTAAAGCATTTGATTTCTGCTTCGGAACGCAAGTTATTTTTCTTTAACAGATAATGGTCACCAAATAAATTAGATCTCAAACATATAGATTTAGACACATAAATGATGAGGTTTAGTGGACTAGGATTCTTGAGGACTGTATTCCATACCCAAGTTTGTTACTAACTGTAATTTTGAGTAAAATATGTGGTGGCTACTTAATCATCTTTAATATGACAAGGTTGAAGGATGTGATTTCTAAGGCTCCTTTCAGTTCTAGATAAAATTAGAATGCATATTGATGGATACTTTTTTCCTCTGCAGAAATCTAATTTGGTGTTTCAGTTTTCTTTTATGGCTTTTGAGTTCAGTGCCATGCTTAAAAGGCTTTTCACATTGCAAGATTTTAAATAAATTTATGTGTAAGGTTCAAAAAGAAGCTGATTTGTCTAAATTTATCCAAATTCTGAGCTCTCACTTATTAAAATTCTGATTAAAACTCAAACCCCTGAACTGTAATACTACATCATAAAGTACCATGGGAAAGAAAAAAGAGTAAGGATTTGTGGTGACCCTGTAGTTACCATAGAGTCCCCAAATGCCTTGTAACTAGAGGGACAGTATTGCACAAGCTCTGAAAGCAGACTGGCTGCATTCAAATTCCGATTCTGCCACATGGTAGCTGTGTGACTTTGGGCAAGTTCCTTAGCCTCTCTGTATCTCAGATTTTTCAGTTGCAAAATGGGAATCATATAGGAGGAATCATACAGGACCTGTTCATGGGGTTGTTATGAGGATTAATTCCATTAATAGTTATAAAGGTCTTGGAACTGTGTTTGGCAAAAATAAGCACTCAGAGTATGTCAGTTATTATAAGGATGATTATTATAAATAATCTATTTTAAAATGTGATACTAAATTAAAACCGTGGAAATGTTTTAAAATAAATGTTAATGCCATAGGAAATTCCTCAGATACAATGTTGAACAGAAACACAGGTAAAAAAACTATATATGATATCCTTAAAATTCCCACAGAGTTAGATATGAACAGAAAATACACTGGCAGGAATCACATAGAAGTATTAGTATGTTTGGTAGCTAGTCTGCAAAGATAGCTCCCTAATGAGTCATGCCTCCCGGAAGTCACACTTTTCTGTTTTCTTCTCCTTGAAAATGACCTGGACCTCTATCATCAGTAAAATTCAGCAGAAGTGCTACTGTAAAATTCCTAAGACTAGGTCGTAAGGAGTCTTGCAGCTTTTGCTTGTCTTAAAACACTTGCTCTGAGGGAAACCCACTGCCACTTACAAAGTCCAACTACCCTGAGACCCAAATGCAGTGAGAAAGCTCAAGCTAGCTAAGTGGAGAGATGTTTGTTTCACCAGCTCTCACCGTTCCAGCCCACCCAGCCCAGGTGCCAGACAGTGAGTGAAGAAACCCTTAGATGATTCCATATCCCCAGGCACAACTCCAAGTGAGAAATGCCTGGCTGAGTTCAGTCAACCCTCAGAATCAGGAGATGATAATACACCGTTATTTTAAGCCGTCATGTTTGAGGTGGTTTGTTGTGCAGCAGTAAAAAACCCAATACAATGAATTTTCTGTAGCAAAAGTGTATCATATATAAGAAAAGCAATAATTTAATCTATTTAAATACTTCTTTTTTCCATATAGGTTCAACAGTAAGAGTTGATTATATTTTATGTATTTTTTATATTATATATTTGGTTATTCTTAATTAAGCTACAAATTAATTTTACTAGAACACCCATTCATTAGCCATGCTAAATAAATATAAATTTATTGAACTTAGAATATTTACATGTAAAAAATATAGAGTCCAGGAAGTATATTTATTCCTCAACAAATTGTGTACAAATTCTGTACTACCTATTACAGAGAATTTCCTTTCTCTAAGACATTTTTATAAGATTTTTCTCAACTAGAACAAAGGGAGGGATATTGGAATGTTTGCTTTGTTGTACTATACAAGTCTAGGAGAATCTAAGTCTGTGGTTCTTCATGTCCCTAGCCTCAGGAATCTAATTAAAGGTAGAGAGCCTACACCTGCTGTGATCCCGCAACACACACAACACACTGATGAACAAAATGTTGCAAAGAGTATTGAGGTTTCATTCACGCACCGAGGCCCATGTATGGATTTTAGGATAAGAACCCAGGCTTAGGGCATTATTACTCCTCAAACAATGTTGCAGAGTATTACACATAGACTATCCTATATATTTATGTTTGTTATATCAAAGAAATTATTTCATTATTCTAATGCTATTTCATCAATTCTGTTTCAGATTTTATATTAAAAAGTTAATAACTTTGTCAAAACAATTATCTGAGTTAAAATCTCACCGATTTGAAACTTTAGTATATTCTTTTTTTCCTTTTTCTTTTGTTACCGTGGAGTAACTAACCAGGTGATATTTTATGAAGACATATAGAAGATATGACTGATGTGATACAGATATAGGTGGAAAGTATAGTGAAAAACAGAGTAATGCCTCATTAAAATAGCTGCTTAACTACTGTGTCTATGCAAGGTATAGATGTGGCACAGACCTAGGAGGCTAGAGAGGGCTTTCCTATTTATATAATACACTGTCTGGACATTGAACAAGTAATCCTCTGTGATTATAATCTTTATGTGTGTTCTGAAATGGATTGCTTCTAAGTGAAATATAGCTCTGCATACTTTTGACTTTATTATTAAGAAAAGATATTTATGAAGAAACTGAGGATATTTGAACTAAATTAATTAAGGAAACAGTGCACTCTTATGATAAAATTTGATCTTTAAAATGCATATTCCTTTGAATACCAATCTAGTTTTTTAAGAAAAATCCAAAGTTTTTGAGTTGAGGTTTAAAGGGTAGCAGGGAGGCAGGGGGAACAAACATCCCAGGATAATCATTTTTTACTGCTATATTCACTCCATATTTCAGCAATTGATTATTATTTTCAGTTTCTAAGTGTTTCGTATTTGAACTAGATGAGAAGTGGTAAGTATGTAGAATTTGCTTTAAATACTTGTTAATTTTGGTTTTCTTTAAACTGTTTAAAACATTTATGCTGACATAAGCTCTTCATGTATTTACATTTTGTAAATTTATATGCAATAGAAACCTTTGAGTTATTTTTTGGAGGTGAAGAAAAACAATTTAGAGCCTCTTTACTTTTATTTCAGCTGTTTCTAAAAGGATTTGTAAATATTTTATCTTGAATTGCATAGAGAGAATCATTAAAATTGGAACTTTATTCCAAAGCATCTTGTTTAGGTTATCTATTGCTCCATAGGATACCACTACACAAAACAGTATTATGTCACTTACGGATTCTGGGCTTAGTTGGGTGCTTCTCATGTGGGGTCTCTCCTGTGGTTGCAGTCAGATGTCAGCGGGGACAGTAGTCATCTGAAGGCATGACTGGGCTGGATGTCCAAGGGGCTCACTATATGTCTTGCAGTTGAAGCTTTTAGCTCAGCACTCAGCTGGGGCTGGCAGTTGGAACACCTACAACACAAATTCTTCATGTAACCTATTCCTCACGACATCTCAGGTCGCCTCAGATTGGTTGCACATCTTAACATGGCACATGGCTTCCAACAGATAAGGAGTTGAAGCTGCCAGACCATTTAAGGGCTACACCTGGAACTAACACAGGGTCATTTGCACCACATTCTATTGGTCAAAGCAGTAAAATAACCTGCCCAGATATAAAAGAATGGAACAGTTAACTCCAACTCTAGACATGTGAGGTGGGAGATATTGTTGTGTCCATCTTGGAAACTCAGTCCACCTCACGTCTTTTATGTTTTATGTTCAATAAATTTAACATCTGTTCTATGTGTAGATCACATGTAGGAGAACATGAAAATGCCCCTTCAATTATAATGAGCTACTAAAACCTAATGCTACTTTGAGAAGGGCAGTAACAGGCACAGGATCCTGGCTATTTCACCTCTAGTGATAGGCTCCCTGCGAAAGGATCAGACAGAGTTGTGTCTAAGTAAGTAGAAGGGGTGGAAGGGAATTCCTGTTGGGGATTTTGTGCCAAGCACTATGAGATGGATACTTTAGCCACACTACTTTTTTTGTTTTTTAAGAGATGGGATATCTCTGTGTTGCCTAGGCTAGGCTCAAGTGATCCTCCACCTCAGCTTCCCAAGTAGCTGGGACTATAGGCGCACATCACTGTGCCTGGCTTTCTTCTCCGTCATTTAATGAGATTTTATAGGTGAAGAAATTAAGAATTAAAATTAAAATTTTTAAGTAAATTTCTCAAAAATCCTGATATTGTAAGTGGCAAACCTGGGATTCAAACTTAGGCCATTTGACTCCAAAGTGTGTGTTTTTTCTACTTTACATACAAAAGTATTGCTCTCAAGGCTGAGAAATGAAAGTGAATGTGAAATAGTACAGTGAAAAACATAAAACAGTTCATCATTAAGTCTTTACCCTCACATATATCCTTCTTATAAAGGAAATAATAAATTTTATTTTACTTAAAAGATTTTTACTTAAAATGTTTTTAAACGTAGACACAGACTTGAGCATTTTTATCAGATAACGTTAAATATGCGTAATCTGGTTTTGTACTTCTAGTCAAAATAGCGAGGACCATGTTCTGCTAGTAGAAAAAGACTTTCAAAAAGCTGTCTGGTTTTGTAGGGGTATTCTACTAAAGTAATTCTCAAAGTATGATCCTTGGACTGTCAATTGACCTGAGAAATTGTTAGAAATGCACAATTTCAGGCCCCACCCCAGACCTACTGAATCAGAAACTCTAGGAGTATTTTTGAAAGCATTCTGGATAATTCTAATTTACCTTCATATTGAGACCCACTACTCTGCCGAAAGTCTGTTTTTGAAAGATCATATTCAAAATGCAAAGACATTTTAGAGGAGGAGAAACACTGTGGAAATGGGTGTTCATTGTGGCTAAAGAGTTATCTGGCTGGACATCACCATGCAGGCATAGACTCAAGCAACCCTAAGATTAAAATGGTGCTTCATAGCTGCCTATTTCACAGGTTTGCAAATGTCTGATTGGCCAGGTGTAACTTTCTGGGGCTCCACCAGAGATCTCTAGGGTGGGGCATAGGAATTGTTAACATCATCATTCTCCTCTGGACACACTTTCTTGTGAAAAGTGTCATGCAGAATAGAATCCAGTTATCAAAGTATAGTCTGAGAATGATTAAAAGAGTGGAAATTATTGCTTTCCTGGTTCTGAACATTGTACTGATATTAATGTAGCTCTATAATCTAATCACCTAATTGGATAACACACAGCACAAGAAGATAAGATGCCTAGGGCTATAAAGGAGGACACATGCTTCTTACCCAGCTTTCTGAAGCACAGATATTTTTCCAGAAACATTATATCAAAAGTACATAGTAGTAACTAAATAAATTGCAAAACATGGTCTCTAAACTTGTTATTATACTTTGTCTATACTGTGGAGCCTAAGCTAACTGTAAGCTCTGTATTTTGAAGTTGCTGACAAACAACACCTCCTCCATTGTTATGCCTGTATGGCTGAGCTTTCAACCTGGTAAGATTACATCTCTCCCTATGAAATTTTACCTCACTGAGTCACCTTGTTGACCTTACAGCCTGTCCAGTTGTTATTGTATGTAATTCTGTCATCAGATCCATCTGCTGACCCTCCCAGCTGTCAGCATCCTCATTAAAGGATTTGTTATATTTTGAATAAAACCAGGCAGACCTTCAAAAACCTCTCTCCGCATTTACATTGTCTGTCCAGTAACCGTGTCAGAAAGAGGAAACTAGGTTCTTTTAGAATGATTCATTCCGATATCATAGGAGAAAAAATAAGTTGTGAACTCTGATGCCAACAGGGGAGTTGACTAAGCCAAGTGTAGACAATATGGTATGGTGGGATTGTGGGTAAACTATTAGAATACATATATAATACTGTCCAAGGACATTAACATCCAAAAATTTTAAAATACCGCTGACCCAAAATCATATTTATAGGCTGTATTCAGCCCAGAGTCAGGCAGTTTGATGGCTTTGGAGAGATAAAGGAGTCTGTTTGGCTTGTCTATACTCATTTAAACTGTTCGAATAATTTTTCTTTCAAAGAATTTCATAATATACCCTTTTTCCAGGAATCCTCCTTTCATAGGAGGAATGAAATCCATTATTCTGTATTCACAATACTTAATTAAATCTAGAATACCATGCTTAATTGGTATAGGATAAGAGTAAACATTTTAAAGATCATCAACCACAATAACATTTAAGATAATTGGCAACAGTTATGATTTGTTGATTACCTAATATGTACAAGGCTATGTGTTAGGTAATAAAGACACTACAAAACTCAGAAGTCCCTGCCCTCTGAGAGCCTGTGATTTCCAGCGAAGCAGGCAAAATACACAGAAAATAATAGTAAGAATTCTAGTTTTTATATTTTAGGGCAACAATTCTTAATCCTGGTAACACATTAGGACTACCTGGGAAGCTTTAAAAAAAAAAAAAAACCAATGTTGTGGCCCTACCCCAAACCAATTAAATCAGAATTTTTGGAGTAGGACCAGGATATGCAAATTAAATTACAGAGCTGGAAATCAGATGCTATTAAAATGTAAATTTTATATATTATGTTTTTTTCATATATTCTGTACTTCATTTCCCAGTTTTTATTTGAGAGACTTTCCAAGCATTATATTTAGCATATAGATTTTCAATTTAAACAATCTATTCTAGATTTCTTTAGTTAGTTATAAAATTAGATATAAACCATATATTTTGTTATATAAACAGCAAATGTTTTAATAAATTTTCATTTTATTTTTTGCCACCTATAAATAAACAAAATAAATTTGTCTCTTTTATCCTCCAACAAATATTTCAGTGTCTTTTAGCAAAGAAAAAAGTTTCTTTTTTACAGAAAATTAATTATATCATCTCTACAGCAAGTACATTTAAACAGTTCATCGCTAAACATTTTAGCTGTTCACTAGCATGCGCTTATATAACTTGTAAAGATTATAAATATTTAAATCTCTTCTAAATTATACTATGCAATGGAAACAACAACAGACCTTATCTGGAGGCTGACCATGGAAGTGTTAGCATCCTGGCATCTCTAGTCCCCTCGGACAGCAGCTTGGAAAATTCTGGCCAAAAATCATGCAAACAGTAGTGATACAGTTAGCAAGAAAAAGCTTATTCAGTGATGATAGAAACAGTGATGTGGCACAATTGTCTGTTAAACTGAAAAAAAGGATTTTTAATATTCAGGTTGTACTATATTTTTTTACCACGAGAGGTCCCTAAATCCTCTTTAGTGTATCAGGCCATTTGATGTGCATATCAGACTGTTGCAACACTTTGGTATTATTTCTGTCACTCTACATTAACCAATTTTCTAACATAGGAGGCTGAACTTTTATTCTTTAGAATCAGCTTTTTAAAAGAATTTCCTTTAAATCTCCTCTGGACCTAGAAAATACCAGCATCGAAGGATCTAAGAGTGGTGGAAAAAACAGGAAAATAGGTTACATAAAGTGGCAGTGAAATAGAATTCCTTTAGAGGTTAAGTGAAAACACAGGCTTCTTTGTGAGTTAAGAACAAACAATACCACTCCTTTCCATCTTAGGTCTAAATTCCATTTTGTTCAATCAGTGTTAATTAGTATCATAATTAAACGTGACTTTTCATAGGCTGCCTTAATTGTACATGAATGATATTATTTTTGTCAGTTCAGTTTGGCTCTCTGGTACTAATCAAACTCTTGCCTTGAATGTAGGGAAATATAAATGTTCCTGTGTCTGCTCCTGTACTAATTCAGGTATTCATATGTTGAATACTTGCTCCATGCCAAGCAGAAAGATATATTTCTTGCCTTTAGAAGTTTATAGTTTCTTTGGAGATATAATTTAATAGACAGTTATAATCCATTGTTGTATGTTTAACATAACTCTTATTTGATTTAATACCTTGACTTATTTCAATAAAAAGATGTTTCTATTTGTATAATTATGTCTCCTATTCCTTAAATAATTGGAGGTTACAAGGGGGCAAAAATATTTTCTCCATGGCAGCCAGTGATCTTTTGTAGTAAGAGCAACTCATTATCTACCACTGGGTATGTGTTTGTACAGGGCTTGTCTTTTTTAGTTTGTCCATTTCAGTCTGGCTTATGAACAAACCAAGGACATCTCCATTATGACTTCAGAGAATAATTTTATCTGATTAAATTATTATATTTGTACTCTTTTCAATCAGACATTACTAATTAAAAGATACTAATGAAATTAACCTAGGTAAGAAATTTAAAATATTGTATTTAAATGCATACGTCTTATATTTTTATTCCTTTGGAAATGTTAACAGCAGCTTTTTAATAGTAATTTATATTTTGATCACTAGATGGCACTAAGCATATATAGCTAAGAAAAAATAACTTTCTCTCAAGTTTTCTGAAAACAAGCCTGTTTTCAGCATTACACACGATAAATTTTTTTGTTATGTAACCCATAAAATTCTTCTTGCTACAAAAGCTTTGTTTTACTAAGTGAGATAATCTCACCTCTGACCCCCTTAGGTATAGTAAGTTCCAAGAGAGACACAGCCTCTGAAATTAGCAGTCATCCACTCATCAAACTTTTCTGTTCTTGGCCATTTGCATTCATTATTATCATCTGTTTCTTAAACTGGCCTTTTCTTACTAGTACTTCCTCTTCCCTGGAAAACAGAGAATATATTTTAATTTTTTAAAGGAGTATTATATAGCCTCTGGTATGTTAAAAAGAGATCCTAGAGATTCACACACAAAAGTTCCTGTAGGGCAAAATATAAAAAGAGCAAAAACTTTGTTTTTGTTTTTGGTCTTCTAAATATTCTCATATTGCAACATATTCTTTCTTTTGTTATTTTTGGTCTGGTTATGATATTCATGAAATACATTTTCTGAATCACGATGCTTTAGGTTGCAAATAATAAATATCCTTAATGTTTAAGCTGTTATTAAAATGAGTTATTTTGTACAGCTAGAAGTTGTCCAGAAGTTGAACAGTACTTCCAGTGGTGGTTAGAGTTCGTCAGTGACTTAATCAGAAATCCAATGATGGCCAGGCACAGTGGCTCACGCCTGTGATCACAGCACTTTTAGAGGCCTGAGGTGGGAGGATCACTTGAGCCTAGGAGTTCAAGGCTGCAGTAAGTCATGATTGTGTGTGGGCAACAGAGCGAGACCCTGTCACTCCCCAGCAAAGAGGGAGATGGATGTGGGGAGGCAGACCACAACATTTGCTACCATTTTTGTTTTTATTTGTTCGTTTTGTTGCACTAAAGACTCTTCTTCCTGGCCGGGCACTGGCTCACGCCTGTAATTCCCGCACTTTGGGAGCGCAAGGCAGGCAGATTGTGAGGTCAAGAGATCAAGACCATCCTGGTAAACATGGTGAAACCCCGTCTCTACTAAAAATACAGAAGTTAGCTGGACATGGTGGCGCCTGTAGTCCTAACTACTCAGGAGGCTGAGGCAGGAGAATCGCTTGAACCCGGGAGGCGGAGGTTGCAGTTAGCCAGAGATCACACCACTGCACTACAGCTTGGTGACAGAGTGAGGCTCCGTCTCAAAAAAAAAAAAAAAAAAAAAGACTCTTCTTCCTGATGTGCTGATGTTCTTGAAATATAACTTTCAAGTATTTTAAGTGTATCACACTGGACAGAGTCATAGATGTATCCCATATCTAGCTACTGCAGACTCTATCATTCAGTATAAGCTAATGTTTAAGCTATCTTTTTTATTGTCTATGCATGTGTCCTTTTCGTAACAATTAGAGAAAGTAAAATCTTGGATTATTTTTATCTGCTTATTAGTTCTATCATGCTCTGAGAGCAATATTTCTAAAAGGTGTTATGAATCTAGTAGCATTTCAGCGAAATCTGCAATTGCCTGCTGAGTACCCACAACTTTAAAAGCACTGGGTCAAGCACTATGGGTAAGTCTGGCCAAGACATCTGGAAACACTGCCACCATCTGCCCTGGAGCTCAGCCAGACCCCATGGACACTCTAAAGGGGCAGAGTAAGCAGTCCCACTTCAGTGATGCGAGTCATTCAATGTTCCCTGTCAACTACAGTGCCTTTTGGCCTGTTCTGGCCTATTTTACACCAATTTTTCCATTTGATATCTCAGCACTTCTCACAGGCTATAGAATGGCTCCCCTAGTATAGGTTCCATCTGAAATAGCAAACTGTGACTCTGAGGAACTCATCGCCCTTCTTGGCTATTTATGCCAAAGACATGATCCTGGTGCAATATCTGAATGTTGATTTGTTTCTTATCTGTATTCAGCAAATATTCATTGAATAATTAAAAGAATATTTGTAACCAATTGATATTTCACATGTAAGGTTTTCTCTTACAGCATTTGAAAATGTTGATCATATTGTGTTTCTTTTGTTACCTGTTTTAACAGTTTATCAGTTCTTGTCAAATAGCCAGCGAATATTATCAACTAACATTTTCAAACAATAATATGTTTTCAAGTAAAGAACTATTCTTAAAAAGCAAGTAGTATTGGCATAATTGCTAGGTTGGTCAAACTTTGTTCTTATCCTTTTAGTTTTATCTATAGATTTGAAAGAGATTAACTTGTTAGAGAATACATTTAGTTAAAAAACGTTTAAAAAGAGAAACCTCAATGATATTTTTATTTTTCAGAAAACTGTGGAATATATTTTCCAGAAATAAAAAGAGATCCAGGCAGATATTTACACAGTTGCCCTGAATCTGTGAAAAAGTGGCTTCGACAGCTAAAGAATGCTGGGAAAATTCTTCTATTAATTACCAGTTCTCACAGTGATTACTGTAGACTTCTCTGTGAATATATCCTTGGGTGAGTGATGAGTCATTCGGTTTTCATTGTCTTATGAAATACAGATAGCAAATTAGACCAGGGCTTTTTTAAAAGTGTCAGCCATGACCATATCATTATTTTAAGCAATGCTGAGTGACAAGTTGATTTTTTTTTTCTGATGACATACCTCAATATCTGCTGACAGCAGCCCAACCAAGTACATTTTAGCAAAGCAATGTTACTGGGGACCAGTATGCTCATAGCTCACCGAATGTCCGGGTTTTAGGTTTTCTAGAAGGTGGTAAACAGTATATCCTTCAGTTTTCCATGAATTTGGTTTCTCATCTTTGGATGATGACTGGGGGACACTGAGTTGTAGGTTATACTCCTCCACAGATACCTGGAGTACAGCCACTTTTTAGTCATGTCAGTGTGGAGCCATGTACTTTACTGTTTAACACAGCCAGGATGGGATTGAATTCGTGAAAATGAAGGCAGTATAACTGCATAGACTTTAAAGTAAGACAGACTTGACTTCAAGCCCCACTCTGCAGTTTACTGTAGTAGGTTTTGTAACCTCTTTAAGCTTCAATTTTGTCATCATAAAAATGGTACAGTAATGCCTTGTGGGTATGAGGGGATATTCAAATAGCATAATACAGGTAGAGAATTAGACAGGAATAGTTGATAGACTTCAGTGTGTAAATACTTATTCTTGTGGGCAATACCAGGAAATATCTATGGTCAAAGCAAGATTCCACAGTGAGCTATTAGGTCTCCCCTAATGTTTCCTCAAATTCCATCAAATACCGAATTGCCGTGAGTATGGAGCAAGTTTGAGCCTTAAAACCTACCTTCACTAACTTTTTTAGCATCATGATTTCCATGTTCTTAGCATGTGTGACTTTAGTTTGTTCTATGATATGCTTACAATCTGTGAGTAGAATTTCTGCTTTTTGAATAATATATAGGCTGATATATAATAATGCATTCTTTGGGTGAATTAAGGCCAAAGTCCTGGATGTCTTGGAAGGTGCCGCTCATAGAGATATTTGCTATCCTAGTAGTGGGCCAACTAACTAAATTTAGATGAACAAAAATGAACTTTGAAATGAACAATTGAGATTTTAATTCCTTTTTTATTAGCATAGATAGCTATAGTCTTTCTTCATCTCAATTTCTATTTATTGCTGTTTGATTCATAAAAGTGTTCTGGAGTGTTGCATAAATATTGTTTCCCCCATTGTAATAGTGAGTCCTTCAGGAGAAGGGCTACCTTTCCTTTGCCATCAGAAATAATCCTTAATATAATGATAAGTACAGATTTAAAATCATTAATTATTATCATATAAAAGTTACCACATTATAAGACTACACTGATTGTCAGATAAAGTATCTTCTTCATATTTGAAGCACTCTCTGAAAGATGACCATGACTTGCTATAATGCTGTTTTCTGTGGGACCCATGTAACACACAAAATTGTTAACTCTTCAAGCTAACAAAGCCAGCCAATTGCAGGCCCCCAAATTTGAAGATAGATTTTCCAAATGTTTCCAACCGTTAGAAACTATTGACTTCACTGCCAAAGCCAGCTTGGTACCTAGAGTCTATGTGCTGCTTTCTTTTTTTCCTGATTATGTTTATACTTCAAAGAGTTGTCAGGAAGACTAGTACTCAACCACCTTCTATTTCCAATGGAATGTTCACCTTAAAGTGTGAGAAAAATATAAAGCATATAAAAGTTAATCAAAAGATAAATGATGCTGTTGTAAAATAGATAAGCAAAGATCAAGTTCTGTTTTATATGGACCTATTCTAATTCTTAAAATAAATTTATGAAAAATTGTGTTGCTTTTAGGAATGATTTTACAGACCTTTTTGACGTTGTGATTACAAATGCACTGAAGCCTGGTTTCTTCTCCCACTTACCAAGTCAGAGACCTTTCCGGATGCTCGGTAAGTTACATTTGGTTTCTTTCTTCTGTATACAGTTGACTAACAACCTTGTGCAGAGCACTGTTGTTACATGCAATGCCATGTCTTCTTTCCTCTCATGGGGAAGAAAAAAGATAATAAACCTATGTTTGTATTAAATTTTATGCTCCCACTTTATATCACAATTATTTCTTTGCATGTCAGCCTTTCCCTGACTTTAAAAATGAAGGGCATGAACTTCACCTTAGTTTTTAGGACCTAAATAAATGCCTCGATAAATGTTTGAAAGATGGATTACTTGTGATAAATCAGTTGAGTTATTTTCTAGAACAAAAGCACCTGCGGAACACATGAGGATCATAACAAATGAAACATTCCTGTCTCTGGGGAAAGGGAAGGCCTTCCTGAAAGGGTATTTAGAATTGTCATTCATGTAGAAGAGACTGATAGGGAGAGAGGTGGAATGAAAGGGATTTACAGGTGAAAAAGAATGATAATAGAGTGAGGTACTCATAGTAGGTGCTCTTGAAAGCTTCTTAAATAAATACATAAATGAATAAAAAGCAGAACCTGATCAGTAGTAGAGAAGTTATAGTTTTTGGGGAGTGAAAGACAGTGAGTTTAGTTTTGATATCTGTTGTATCTTTTATTTCTATTTAAGTAGTTTCAAGTAAGCTCAATGATGTATTAACATTTGAGGACCATTCAGAAGTTCTCTTAGGAGAGGACCATCTAAAATAAATCCAGGATGGTTAGAAATTGAAACACAGTTAATGGTTGTAAATGCACATAAATGTATAAAAGATTATTAAGAAATAAAATTTATAGATCTACCTAGAAATCTAGCTGTCTTTTAAAGAGAATGATAAAATTAACATACATACATATTGTATGCATAATATATATAAGCATCTACCATAATATATGATTTATAATTTTACTTTTGATTAATATGCTTGGCATTATATAACAACCTGGGCCAGGTTGTACTGATATTTAATATACATTTCTCTTTACTTTCCCATGGCCACACATTACCCTGTTCTGAAATAAAATTTAAAATTTTTCAGAAAAGTGTTCAGGTGAATTCAGACACATTTAATACATTTATTTAATATGGTAATACAGTATTATTTACTTTGAACTTATTTTTACTATTCAAAAGCCTGATTCAATTCTAGGCATTTGATAGTAGCTCAGTACTCAGTGTTGGGCTTATGAACAGTGAAATCTAAGTGAGGCTCATTGTAGCACATGTCAAGCACCAAGCCTTTTTCTGTGCACCAGACAGATATGTGAACATGTGAGCACATCAGCAAGTGCAAGGGATGCTTATGGATTTTAGTACGTGTCATGAAGGTAATAACCACCTTATGAGGTACAGTATATGGGGCAGGCTTCCTTAGAGTGGCTGGCCAGGGGCGCTCTGTCCAAAAAGGTTAGGTAAGGTGACTTGCAAGGTGAGCCCTGCGGGACAAGTGATGAGAAGAGCAGAGGAAGAGTGTTCCTGGCACTCTTCATTCATTGGATCAAATGAATGCCAGGGCCCAGTAGAAGATTAGTTTTGTCACATTCTAGTAACAAAGAAGAGACCTGCCATTCTGGCACATGGTCATAAGGTGGGAGGGGGGTGAAGTTAGGGAGGCAGGCACCCTCATAAGCAGCGGAAAGGGGTTTGAATTTTATTCCACAAGTAACCTGAAGCTGTTCCGTTGTTTGAGGCAGAAGAATGATATAAGAGACTGCTTTGGCTGCTGGGTGGGGAATGGTTTGGGTGTGGGGAAGGATGGAAAGAGGAAGACCTGGCAACTGCAGTGTCCCTAGTAAGATACTGTGGTGGTTTGGTCCAGAGCGACAGTACTGGAGATGGAGAGAGGTAGATACATTTAAGATACATTATGGAGTTGGAAAACACAGGGCTCCATGATACTTAAAGAAACAGCAGATGAAAAGAAAGGAGTAATAAAAGAATAACTTCCAGGTGGTTGATTTTTCTGTTTCCTGAAATGAGCAAGTGAGTAGATGGTGGTACCATTTACAGACTTGGGGAAAATTACAGAGGATAAAGTTATATGGAGCAGGGGTTACATCTATTAAGAACTCGTTTTTCAACATGTTAATTTTGAGATGCTTATGAGTTATGTAACTGTCATTATCAATTAGGAAATTGTATAAATATGCCTGGAGTCCAAGGGAACAAGTCTAGGCTGAAGATATATATTGGGAGTAATCAGCTCATAGATAGGTATTTGAAGCCAGGGGCTTATGTGAAACCAAATATAGAGAGAATGTAGATAGGCAAAAGGCCTAGACCAAGCCCTGACATTCTCTAATATTAAGGATAGAGAAGAAAGAGTGCAGTGTGGCAGCACATAGATTATAGTATGGAAAATAGTAGAATACGTATGCAGAAGCCAGAGGAAAGAGGAAAGGGTAGCCAGCTAGTCCAAATGCTACAGAAAAAAAACACTGAAATGAGGAAAGAGACATCTTCACTGGGGTGGGCAAGATGGAGATCACTAGTGCCTCAGTGAACAGTTGCCATAGAGTGGTGGGATAGAAACTAAATTGCAGTATCTTGAGTAGTTCATTGGAGGTATGGAACCAGGGCATATGTACAGCTCTTTCTAGAATTTTAGCTCTGAATGCAGTCAAAGAATTGAGGTTTTAGCTGGAAGACAATGTAGCATTAAGGGCATATTTTATTTTTTTAAGATAGAAGATACTGGACTATGCATATGTGGTGATGAGAATGATCTAGTACAGTGGTTTTCAAAGGTGGCAGTTTTGCCCTTCATTGCAAATTTGGCAATGTCTGGAGACATTTTTGGTTGTCACAACTTGGCAGGGGGGTAGAGGCTAGGTGTGCTGCTAAGCAGCCTACAACACACAGGACAGCACCCCCCAACGACAAAGAATTATCTAGCCCCAAATCTCAGTAGTGCCAAGGCTAAGAAACCCTAGTCTAGTAGAAAGAAATAGGTCGGTGTTGTTTTTATATATTGGCTTAAAGTCTTATATAATAAAATCCTTGATATTAAGGAATAATCTGTTATCAAGGATTCTGATAGTATTCTTATAATTAAACCAGAAAAAAAATTAAATGTTTTTCCCCACTTTACAAACTTACATTTAAATATGTAAGTAAGTACCCAATAAAATTTGCTTTTATTTTTATTTTTGTGGGGTTTGCATATTTTGTTCTAAGAAAATCTATACCCCTTGTATACCTATAGTAGTATTTATGCCATTCCGTAAGATTTTTATTAAAATTTCACACAAAGATACAAATAATGTGAAACTGCACATTAAAAATATACCAAGTTTTTTTTAACATATTGGAAATTATAAATGCATTAACTATGTTGATAATTTACAGCATTTTATGTAGTTTTTCTCTATGTAATTGAGAGTATCCTGAGATAAAAGGGTGGAGTGTTTAAAAAATGATTACTTTCGAAGTAACTATCTTAAGACTTCTGTGCAGTATTTTCTGTTAGTTGTACAGTACAACTGGATTTGAGGGCTGACATAATGATGTTGATTCAAACTACATCTTTAAATATTATACTCATCAAAAGACTCGAAAGTCTTTTTGACTGAATTTATGGTATGGAAATATTAGGAATCTAAACTTTAAAAATAAGCACATCCTGATAATAAATATACCATTTTAAAAAATTGTTTTACATTCTGGGTTGTATAAAAACTTAGTTTTTTAATTTCTACTTTCTCTAATTTGTATTTCATTTATTTTTTAATTGACAAGTAAAAATTATATATTTATGTTGTACAACATGGTATTTTGATATATATACACATTGTAGAATGGCTAAATGATACTATTTAAATAAGTATTACCTCACATTATCATTTTTTTGTGTATGGTAAGAACACTTAAAATCTATTCTCTTAGTAAATTTTAAATATACAATGTATTATTTTTAACTCTACGTTATATACAATATATTTCTTGGATTTATAGATTTATTCCTCCTAACTGAAATTTTGTGTCCTTTGACCAACATCTCCCAAAACCCCTACCCCTAGCCTCAGGTAACCACCATTTTACTTTCTGATTCCGTGAGTTTGACTTTCTTACATTCCAAATGTAAGTGAGATCATATGGTATTTGTCTTTCTGTATGTGGCTTATTTTGCTTAACATTGTGTCCTCCAGGTTCATCCATGTTGTCACAATTGACAGGATTTCTTTCTTTTCAAGGTCAAATAGTATTCCATTATGTATATATACGATATTTTCTTTGTCCTTTAATCTACTAATGGACATTTAGGTTGATTTCATATCTTGACTATTGTGAATAATGCTGTAATGAACATGGGAGTGCAGATAGCTCAGCATACCAATTTCATATATTTTGGATATATACTCAGTACTGGGGTTGCTGGATCATATGGTAGTTCTATTTTTAATTATTTTGAGGAACTGCCACACTTTTTTCCATAATGGCTAAACTAATTGACAGTCCCACCAAGAATGTACAAGGATTCCCTTTTCTCCACATGCTCTTTAAAACTTATCTTTTGTCTTTTTGATAATAGCCATTCTAATAAGTATGAGGTGATAGCTCATTGTGGTTTTAATTTGTATTTCCCTGATGATTAGTGACATTGAGCACTTTTTTATATTGCTGCTAGATATTTGTATATCTTTTTGAGAAATGTCTATTCAGGTCCTTTGCTCATTTTTTAAATTGGATTATTTGTTTCCTTACTGTTGAGTTGAGTTCTTTTTATGTTTTGGATATTAACCCCTTATCAGAAGTATGCTTTGCAAATATTTTCTACCATTCTACAGATTGTTTTCACTTTGTTGACTGTTTTCTTTGCGGTTGCATAGCTTTTTAGTATTATGTAATCTCATTTGTCTATTTTTGCTTTTGTTGTCTGTGCATTTGGGGATATAGCCAGAAAGTCTTATAAAAATTTCATTTTAACTAGCAGTCTACTGTGTTTCATTCTCCTCTGTGGTTTTAGAGATGAAAAATCTGGATTGATGAAGCAGGACCCAAAGTCCTACCAGTCTCTTTAATGAAGACTGTGAAGTGCCTAGCAATCTCAGCATATATAGGATTTCATGCTTTTTGTGCAGATATTTAGAAAAGTTTACCTCATTTTGTCCGGGTACGGTGGCTCACGCCTGTAATCTCAGCACTTTGGAAGGCCGAGGCGGATGGATCACCTGAGGTCGGGAGTTTGAGACCAGCCTGAGCAACATGGGGAAACCCCATCTCTACTAAAAGTACAAAATTAGCCAGGCATGGTGGCACATGCCTGTAATCCCAGCTACTAGGGAGGCTGAGGCAGGAGAATCGCTTGAACCTGGGAGGCGGAGATTGCAGTGAGCCAAGATCACGCCATTGCACTCCAGCCTGGGCAACAAGAGTGAAACTCTGACTCAAAAAAAAAAAGAAAAGTTTACCTCATTTTTATCACATCCAGGAGGGCTAGATGTCTACGGTTCTTTCCAGCCTTTGTTTTCTGGGCCTCTGATTTAAAATATTTCAGTGGAAGAATATTTTTTAGAATTAAACCAAAATACTTTATTCTATTTAGAATGCAAAAAAGATTGCCAGAACTATTACTAATTACAGGATTGTACTGCACATATTTTAAAATCCCTACTTCATTACATTCTATGTGTTTATTCTGCTGCTGATTCTGATTCTTCAGCTACCTCTAACTGCTTTACCTCCATTTCTACTAACTTTCCCTTTTAATGTTGATATTCCCTAGCGTTCTATATTTGGCTCTCCTTTCTTCTGTTGTCCTTCAGCTCTCTACCACTGGGAAGGTTTTAACTATCATCTGTATACTGATAGTTGACATTTCCTTATCTCTGGGCTTCACATTTCTCTGACCTTCAGAAGCCTATTTCTATCTGTCTTCTAAAATCTTCACATCCCACAGCCCCAGAGTCGCAGGAAACTTGATATGCTTGCAACAGCTCATTAAATCCCCATCCCATTTTAGCATGCCGCTCTTCCCATATTCCGTAATTACATTTTAGCTACTTTTCCAAGCACAGACCTTAACCAAGCTAGTAAGCAAAAACCACAATTACTTTTGCACTAACGTAAAAAAATCAGTCATCCTCATTCCTTCCCTCCCTTTTAAGTTGTACTTCCGTTTGCTCAGGTTTGTCCTTACTACATTCCCACTACTGCCCGTATCATCCCTTGTGTGAAATGGCACAATATTTAAGTCATTGCTCCAAATGGTTAAAGTAGAGTTAATACAATTGAGCTTGCTGGGATGGAAGGCACAGCGAGCCAATCACGAAACACAGCATGGCCTTAGCGAGTTGCACAGGTTTGACGTCAGCGGTTGTCATGGTAACAGGGGCGAAGCTGCTGATACCAGGGTCAGTCAGGACTGAGCTCCTCCCGCCAGTCTGATTCCTGCCAGTGCTTAAGATGTATGGAGGGGAGAAGCGGCTTCCAAGCAAAATCTTCTTCCTCTCTTTTCTCTATCACTGCGTCACCAGATCCTCGCCAGTGCTGAGGGCGGGGATACGGGGAATCTCTGTCTTGCAAGATTAAATTATTATTGGAGAGGGAACGTGTCTGCCTTGTTCACTGCAGTGTCGCCAATGCTGCTTAGCTCAGTTCCTGCCCCTGCCCGCCATTGGGAGAATCATGATCCAACTCTCTCTCTTCTCTCTCTTTCCTCTTCTCTCTCTCTCGGCCTTAGCTGTCACCAGTACACTGACTCTGACTCCCAATTCTTTCCCTGAGACCTGTTTTCCTGAGTCTCATACGTAGTTCCTCGTCCACACTAGGCAACTCCACTCAGTGTTCTGAAATCAAGCTTGAGATTCTCCTTCCGCCTATAAACCACAAACAACCAAACATGCTGGTCACCTTGTGTGTCTTCCTTACCTAACCATCTATTAGAATTCTCCAGCTGATAACCTCCGTTGTCTTCACCCTTTTACCTCCAGTATGCTATGCATTAAATCCTGCTTAATATACCTGGAAAATCTCTCATCTCTGTCCTCCTTTCCCTTTCCACTAGGCTATCTAACCCCTCCCTAACCTCTTTTCAGACACTTTTCATTAGCACAGACTTCTGTTTTTGAGTTCTTTAAAATTTCCCACATCTTTTTTATTAATTACTTATGCACAAATATATTTAATCACATGCACACAGTATCTCATTGGCTTCCATTCCTTGTAGCATCCTAAGGCTAATTGTACAATCTGGTTCCTAAATTACCTTTCCATCCTCCTTAACTTACTCTATAAAAGTATTCTTCTTTACTCCTACTGAAATGATTGCCTTTTATTCTTATATCAAGTTTTTGTTCTCACTATTCTGTCAACATCAGTGTTTCTCAGACTTTAATGTACACATGAATCACCTAGAGATCTTGTTAAAATGGAGATTCTGATTCAGAGGCCCTGGTGAAACCTTACATTCTGCATTTCTGAATAACTTGTCTGGTGAAGCAGACACTACTGGTTGGAAGACCACACTTTGAGTGGCATAGATATGTGTAGAATGCCTTCTCCCTTTCCTCTCTGGTGACTTCCTACCTCTTATTTAAGGTCAGACATACAAATCACATTTTCTTTGCAATACCTTCCTTCTGCAGGTCCAGTCAGAGCTGTTTCTTTCTCTGTATTGTTTAGTGTTTTCACTTGGCTACAGTTGGGAAATTGTCTGATGAACTTTGTCACTGGATATTAGTGCTGAGGGGTGCAGCTGTGTGCAGGAATCTTTCTGTCTTTAGCACAATTCCAGCAACATTAAAAGCTCCCAAAATGAAAGAGGCCGAATCCATCAGCGAACTAGTCAGCTCCATCTCTACTAAACATACAAAAAATTAGCCGGGCGTGGTGGTGGGCACCTGTAGTCCCAGCTACTGGGAGGCTGAGGCAGGAAAATCGCTCAAACCCAGGAGGCAGAGGTTGCAGTGAGCTGAGATGGCGCCATTGCACTCCAGCCTGGGCAATAAGAGCGAAACTCCATCTCAAAGGAAAAAAACAAGAACTATGAATGAATGGTAAACACCGCCCCCCCCAAACCAAAGTAGATAAGGGTAAGAATCACACTTTTTCTTTAATAGTATAATTTTCCTGTTATAGCCCCCAACATAGGCATTTTACTAGACCTTTTACTTGAAAAATGTCTTACCTGTCCATGCTAAGAAACAGAGAATGTATGTATGAAAATGTACAACTGGAGAAAAAAAAGTCTAGCCCAGACTTGAGGAAGGTATTTATAAAAGTAAGAATAAACTGTTCAGTCAAATGTACATAAAGGAATCCTAGAAATAAAAATTGTAAATATATTTTAATCATAATTCATTATTTAGTAACCTCTAACAAGTCAGAGGTTGCCACCAGAATATAAGCATCCTTAGAGAAGAGACCCTAAGTATGCTTAGGGCAGAGACTTGGGCCATCTCATTCACTGCTATACCCCGACTGACTAAAACAGTCTGTGAAATATAGTAAAAATGAAGAATGAGACGAGAAAGAAAATGAATTATATTTCTAGCTCAGATTCTGTTTGACTCCACCAGGCTGTGCAGATCCACTCATGTTTGTAACTTTTTACTTGTAACAGAAAAACGGTGGCAACAACCCACATGTCTATCTATAGAGGACTATTATTAATAAATAATAGAACATGTATAAAATAGAATGAAATGCACATATTTTAAAAAGAGGTAGATTACACTGTGCTAGCTATAAAATAGTTTAAAAATAGCAAGTTGCAGAGCCTCATGCAGATTATTCTAATATTAGCATTTAAAATTATTAGTATTATATTAGTTTGCTAGAGCTACCATAACAAAATACCACAAACTAGATAGCTTGAACAATGTATTTTATTTCTTTGCAGTTCTGCAGGCTGTGAAGTCTGAAGCCAGGTTGTAGCAGGATTGGTTTCTTCTAAGGCCCCTCTCTTCTTGGTTTGTAGATGGTTGTTTTCTGCCTGTGTCTTCACATAGTCTTTCTTCTGTGTCTACCTGTGTCCTAATCTCATCTTCTTATAAGGAGACCGTATTGGATTAGGTCCACCCTGAGAGTCTCATTTTAATTTAATCCAGCCTTTAAAGGCTCCATCTCTAAATAGTCACATTCTGATATACTAGGGGTTATTATTTTAACTTATGATTCGGGGAGGAACATAATTCAGGCCATAGCAGGTATATATATATACTGAAACTCATCAAATTGTATGCTTTAAATACATTCAATTTATTGTATGTTGGTTATGTCTCAACAAATGTGTAAAAACATGGAGGAAAGGAATGTGCTCATATTTGTATTTGCTTTTATGTGCATAAAAGAGTGATTGCCTTTTGCAGAAAAGGTGAGTGCATACCAGATAGCGTTCAAAAATAAGACTTTAAAAATATGTAAATATATTACTGATTCAGAAAAAATCGCATAAATACATATTTTTAAACATTATGACACCAAGCGCTTTGGGAGTTTAGGAGAGGCAGCAGTCACTGTGAATTGAGGTTAGAGATTCTGGCCTATAAAACTTATCACAGGTTCTGCTCTCTGTGGTAAGTTTCGCTTAGCTTTATTCAAGATTGTCAGTCTAGCCTTGACTGTATCATTGTCCCATATCTACTTTGTAACTGTTGTACTGTCAAAAACTTTACTGTTTTTTAAACTCATCTTGTCCGTATGTTCTTACAATAAGAAAATAAAAAGATTTACTTCATTGTAGTAAAACATAGCTATATTTAGGAATAAATTACAGTTTCTAAGACAGCTTTAGTTTTATTTATTTGCCTAAATTGATTGCTCCTCCATGTCTTTATCCAACTTCATTTGTTTCTTAACTTCATTAGGTCAGTTTTTTGGTAGTTTGTAGGCTGAAAGAAAGGGTTTGAGCTTTGTTCTCCTATGAGTTTTCTCCTTTATAGTTATTTTATAACCCAAACATCTATTAGCGATTAAGTTAAAGGATTTGAGGAATAATTTGTATATCTTGTAGAACTTTGGTATAGAAAATTGTCCTAATAATATATTTTTATAGGAAAATGTTTTCAATTAATACATTTTACCTAACTGTTAAGACTGCTTTAAATTAAAGCTGGGACAGTGGAATTTTAGGAAAATAATACAGGTTTGCTTTTTCATGAGATATTTGAATTCAGTTCAAAGGGCATTCTAAAGCCCTCCTTCTTTTCTTCATTCATTGCTGACCTATTTTCAATATAAATGGAAGATTGTAACAGCACTAAATTTGGGCCTTATATAAAGATGTCATAGGGAGTTGGCTGAGGCTCCATCCTAAATGAGAATTGTTAGTTTGCGGGTGTTCTCAGGAATAACAGATAAAGGTTTATTCTGTGCTATAGTTGTTTCCTGTTTGTGGCAATACCATGGGACACATTCAGGTCCAGGAATCCAAATTCGGAAATGCTCTCTGGGAGTATCATCTTACTTTGTCTTCTAGCCCTAATTTGAAATTCTTTGGAATAAGGAGGCAAAGTGCATTCTTGTCCTGGCTCTTATTATAACATTTCAGTGACTTTGGGCAGATTTCTTAACTTTTTCAGATATCAATTTATTCACCTGTAAATTGAAGGGATTATAGCTAAGACTTCTTAAACACTTACTTCGTGGCAGACACTTTTCCATGTGCTCTATTTTTATCTGCATTAATTTATTTATACAACCACTCTGTGAGGTAAGCATTGTTTTTAGCTCCATTTTAAAACTGTGGAAGCAAATTATCATCACCATCTATCCCCTTTGTCTTCATTTTTTTCTACATCTTCTAACATTATCTTTCTATATCTTGTAACTTTTTTTGGTTTTGTTTTTGTTTGAGACAGAATCTCGTTTATCACCCAGGCTGAAGTCCAGTGGCACTATCTCGGCTCACTGCAATCTCCGCCTTCCGGGTTCAAGCAGTTCTCCTGCTTCAGCCTCCCGAGTAGCTGGGACTACAGGCACACGCCACCATGCCCGGCTAATTTTTTGTATTTTTAGTAGGGACAGGGTTTCACCATTCTGGCCAGGCTGGTCTTGAACTCCTGACCTCATGATCCACCTACCTCAGCCTCCCAAAGTGCTGGGATTACAGGCGTGAGCCACCGTGCCTGGCCCTTCTAACATATTTTTAATTAAACTTTTTAAAATCAATATCCTCATTGTACTCTTTGCAGGACACTGTTTTTTGGGTTGGGGTGGGGGTTGTTTTTAGACAGGGTCTACTTCTGTCATCAAGCGGGGAGTGTGGTGACGTGATCTCGGCTCACTGAAACCTCTTTCTCTGGGCTCAAGCTATCCTCCCACCTCAACCTCCCAAGTAGCTGGGACTACAGGTGTGCAACCCTATACCCAGTGAATTTGTGTATTTTTTGAAGAGACTGTGGTTTCACCATGCTGACCAGGTTGGTCTTGAACTCATGGACTCAAGCAGTCTGCCTGCCTCAGACTCCCAGAGTATTGCGATTACAGGTGTGAGCCACCATGCCCAGTGTACATTTTAAAATATTATGTAAAAATAGAGATTTATGTAACTATTTTCAATTGACTTTATAAAGAAGTACAGTGCCCTATCTAAATAATGTAAAACATGTTTATTTGGGTTTATAAACACTGTGCTTGAAACTTCCCTAAGTTTGTTCATCTGCACTGTACAGCTTTCACCTCAGTTCTGTGGCTTTCACAGTCCGAACAGGCTCTCTACTGCAGGAATTAATACTTCTCTGAGTCTTGCAGCTTGTGAAGGCTCTGCCAAAACCCTCAGCTTCAGCTGCCCTTGTAGATTAATTATTCGTTAAGGCAGCCTCCAGTATAGGGGCTGGAAACAGAGAGGGGAGGTAATGTTTGTATAAAGTGAATTTTTTGTTTTGACTTGATTTGGGGTTTTTTGCTTCCTATTAGATTACTGAGTCTCAACAGTTAAGAAATTATGATACTATGGATTTTTTAAAATTTTTTCAGTAGTAGTAGAAAGATTATCTTCCCATTATCCTTGCAAAGTAGGCATCTACATATCAACTGAGTCTTTTCAGAAATATTGCTGTAAATTATTCATTTTCCAATTGCCATCAAATCCACATTACTTGCATAGTAAGACATTTCAGTAAATAAATAGACATCAGAAGTGATCACTTTTTACTGTGTTTCTCCAGGAATATGCTGAATCTTCTTAGACCCTTTTATTGTTAGGCTAGTACCTGATTTTGGCTTCCTATCTATTCTTTCTTTAAAGAATAGTGGGATTTTCATTTAATTTTGCAGAAGAATTTTAAAATGGCTGCTGAAATGGCAGCAAGATAGGCATAAATATTTATTGAACATAAGCTGCTAGTTGCTATGATTTGGCTTTAATTATCTATAAATGTAGTTTTAGAATTGTGTTTAAAATATCTGAGGTTATGCAGAAATGCACCTTAATATTGTGATATATTTGACTCATTTTGTAGTAGAATTAATAAATTATATTTCATTTCAGTTATAATGACCAATCTTTAATTTGTAAATCTTAAATTCTCTAGTACCAGATTCAAGATGTTTTATGTTACAAATTAAGCAGAGATTTAATGTTGTTGTCTGTGACTTTTACATATAGTTTCTTTAGGGAAAATTCGATTTTAGTTAAAGGTACTAATATTGCCAGAGATGTATTTTTAATGACTGACTTACCCATCTTTGCCTCCTTTCTAAACCCTTTGTTTTCTCCCTGTCCTACTCCAGGGCTGATGTACAACAAAGCCAGTGCAGCTTAAGCTTTAAGACCCCCTCATTTATCTCTTCCAAATCCTATCAGGGACCATGGTCATTTTGTATTAATACTGTATTTGTTCTCTTAAAGAGGACCCTTCTAATTACATAAGCTTCTGTATACACACAACCTCTGTATCCAACATAGGATTGTATCTTATAAGATTCTTAGTGGCACAGCAGAGAGGACCAAAAAAGTGGGGGGAATAAACCTGTTTAAAATCAGAAATCATATAATTGATGGGAGAAAAAGGAGGTTATTTTTTTCCATACAGTTTGCAAAGCTGTATCAACAGCTACCAGAGTCTCTGCTGATATATCATGTATTTCATAAAACCTTACTCAGTCTTCCTTTATCATCGTGCTGGTAGGCGGATTCTCTTCAGCTTTTCAGCTCGTGTACAAGTAATAGAATAGTGGGCAAAATTCAGAGAGGCAGACTCTTTCACCAGCCCTGCTTTAACAGGAGTGGGAAGGTAATGTGCTGGGAGAGGACAACTTGGAATGGTCCACAAACTTGTGCTTTGGCATCAGATAGTCCTTTCATTCCCCACCCACCCCAAGCTGGTACTAGGCATCAAGGGTGCAAAATTTGAGGCATCAAGGGTGCAAAATTTACATCTGAATATGATAGACTACTAATTAAAAACTTATCTCCCTCACCCTCAATTCTAAAAAATTAACACCTAATGACTTTCATTGTGTTGTTTATTTGGTAAACCATTTTGTAGTAGTAGGGGCCTGATGTCAAGCAGATGTCTATCTAATCACCGAATAAATCACTTACCAGCATTGAGATCCTGGGCAAAATAACTTCCCGGAACTTTATTTTCCCCAATTAAGAAGGCCATAGGATTAAAACGTATATACCTTTAAGGGCCTTATAATATGTAGGTACCACTGAATGTCAGCTCCTTTCCCCACAAGGTTCTTGTTTGTACATGTCCTGCAGCCATGCCCTAAGTGTGGTCTGCCCAACTGGCTACTCTCACTTGATTAAAAAGTATATGATTGTCAAACTGTATTTTCAGAGAATGATGAGGAGCAGGAGGCGCTGCCATCTCTGGATAAACCTGGCTGGTACTCCCAAGGGAACGCTGTCCACCTCTATGAACTTCTGAAGAAAATGACTGGCAAACCTGAACCCAAGGTATTTTCCAGTTGAGGAGAAGCCCTCAGCGCCCACTTGCAGACATAAGCAGTTGTGAACTGCCAAACCTCTCCTAATTCTTCTGCTTAAATAAGCCTTTCCTTTGTCAGTGTAGACAGGCTGTCTATCTGTGATAGAGAAGAGCAAGGATTCCAGGCAGGGCACCACAGATTTAGGGGGTGTGTGAGTGTGTAGGATGCCTGTGGAATGTTAATCCTGATAACAATCCATCCAAAAAGTTTTCATATATAAAACAAACAACTGAAATTATGCTACAGACTAGCTTAAAGATACACTTGTTTTTGACAGCATGATCACGTTGTTGATGTTGGACACTGGTACATTTCTAACAGCAGAACCCTTTCTTCTAAGAAAATATTTACCAGAATTTCTGTGAGCTGAGAGATCATGGGGTAACAGAGCCCTGCTCCATTGGCTGTCACCATGCCACAGTCCCGTGGGGACTCCTGAGGGTTAATGGATGGAGCAGTCTGACTTGCACATGCTGATTCTCATATCCCTTAACTCTGTTTTCACATCTGAAAATTGAGAGGTATGGACTCAGTCAATGGAGTTTTGCCTCAGACTACCTAGGGAACTTTCCAGCTTCAACATGCCTAGCCCCACTCTCACAGATTCTGTTTCAACCAATCTGAAGTTGGGCCCAGAAACTCTCTTGAAAAGTGGTTGTGATTTGCACTTTTAATAATCTCTAATCCACAAGTTGTCTCTAATACCTCATCAGCTCTTCAACTGCAGGGGCCATTTTATTAGTAATTGTAAACATCTATGTAAACATATAGGTTCACTTCTTTAGGAAAATTGAATAAAATCACTTATTTCACCTTATGCACTCTTCCACCTGTGAATGTGTTGTATAACTTCTTAAGACAAATCTGGCACCCTGTGAATCAAATGAGACAAGTTGATGGTCACCTGTGAGGTTATTAAAGACGTTTAAGCTGTTTATGCAGTTTTTGATTGTCATACTCTGATGCCTGTTGAGAAATTTTCTTCTTCTTTATATGAAATAAATGCCACTCTCTTTCACAATTCTGTGCCTCAAACAGCATCTGCTATCTGTCTTACAGGTTGTTTATTTTGGTGACAGCATGCATTCAGACATTTTCCCAGCTCGTCACTATAGTAATTGGGAGACAGTCCTCATCCTGGAAGAACTCAGAGGGGATGAAGGCGCCAGGAGTCAGAGGCCTGAGGAGTCAGAGCCTCTAGAGAAGAAAGGAAAATATGAGGTTAGGGTTCCCTGCATCTCTTTCCTTGAAAGAAAAATATTTATGTTTGAAAGCTAAAGTATCTTTATACTACTTGAGTCCAAAATTGTCCTGGTCAGGCTGAACGCCATCATGTTAAAAAAAAAAAAAAAAAAA
>NW_012107397.1:58982-100725 GCF_000951045.1 Mandrillus leucophaeus
ATTACAGGCTTGAGCCACCGCGCCCGGCCATTCCTTTCTAAAAAATAAATACTAAATAAGAAAATTAGACCAAGTTGTTTTTTAACTACCCTTTAGACATCATCATCATCATAATAGAATTACAGAGTTATTTTTATTGTAGGAAAAAAAATTCTCTTTCTAGGTTGCTCTGTTTGGGCTAGTTTTCAGATAATAACTAACTGACCATATAAAAAGCTAGTTTCTGTTTAAAATAAAGGATACTTCATAATAAGGAGGAAATATTATTCCTGTTCCAAAAACTTAATGTGTGCCCAAAGCCTATTTGTAGATTCCTACAGGGTTTCAAAGTTTTTATTTACTTCATAGACAAAAAAGTTATGAGATTGAACATTAGTTAATCACCATTTTAATTATTCTGTTCTCTTGTTTCAGGGACCAAAAGCAAAGCCTTTAAATACTTCATCTAAAAAATGGGGTTCTTTTTTTATTGATTCAGTTTGGGGACTGGAAAACACAGAAGACTCCTTGGTTTATACATGGTCTTGTAAGAGAATCAGTACTTACAGCACGATTGCAATTCCAAGTATTGAAGCAATTGCAGGTAAGGGGGAACATACCTATAAAGCTTCATCTGTTACTAGACAACAATGACCAGTACTAGAATTCTTGTCTTTAAGAAAAAGAAATCTTCCCACAACATTGATTTATCTTGGGGGAAAACATCTTCTAGATCTGGAACCTAGGTAACTAGGACCAGCACTTCTGTGGGAGGCAACTACAAAAGCTCGACAATTTATTTTTTTTTAAATTCAGCTTGGAGGCATATTATAAATTTAGGGAAGAGTTACCAGGACAAGCTGAGGAGGCCCAGTAAGGTGAACCTCGCATTTGAGGCTACTTTTCCCCCTGGGTGTTTGCTGATTCTGGAGAGGGCACCAGAGAGGGTGAGTGGGCCTTTCAGTAACTTCATGAATCTACAGGAATAGGAACTGGAGGAGAGGGCCTGCCTGAGGAGGGGTGGGTCTGGTGAACTCCCTCAATCTATGTTGAGGCCCTGAAGTGCTTTACTTTAGAATAAGGATGAATTGAGAAGAAATCTCCATTTTCACAGGAACTAAAACTCAGCTTGAAATCAGCTGAATACCTAAAATTGGATTGAGGAGATTCCAAATTAGTAGTGCCCCAATATATTAGTAGAAACAAATATAGATTCTCTTTTGAGGAGGATAACATCATTCTAGGACTCAAATTATTTCTAAAAACAATTCATATAAAATTCAGCACATAATGAAAAATAGCCAGGCACATAAAGATATGAGACCACACTAACAGAAATAACCATGCTTATTATAGTCAAATACAGAAACGGAAGGAATGAGAAATTTGGTAGAGACAAAAACTATGGTATAAACTGTGATATAAAAAGAATGGAGACTGCAAAATTTAAATATTTAAAAAATGAAATTAAGAACTTAACAGGTGGATTTAATAGCAAATTAGACAGAGATGAAAAGTCACTTAGTGCACTGGAAATTAGGTCAAAAGAACATATTTGGAATGAAACAGTAAGAGAAAAATCATAAAAGGTACAGAAGAGAGACTCAGTCTCACATAAAAGATATAGTGAGAAGGAGTAAGGTTTCTATGCAGCCAGCCTTCTGTATTCTCGGGTTTCACATTTTCAGATTCAACCAGCTGTGGATAAAAATTATTCAGAGGAAAAAAACAATAAAACATAATACAACAATTTAAAATGTTATAAATTTTTAAAAATACAGTATAACTATTTACATAGCATTTACATTGTATTCGATATAAGTAATCTAGTGATGAATTAAAGTATACAGGAGATGTATGTAGGTTTAATGCAAATATTATGCCATTTTTTGACTTGAGCATGCGCAGGTTTTGGTATCACAGGGGTGCCCTGCAGATACTGAGGGTCATCTGTGATTGGAGTCCCAGGAGATGAGAGAATAAGGGAGATGAGAGAAAAGTGATGGGAAAAAAATAAGCCAAAGGTTTAAGAAGCCCAAAGAAATGAAACAAAATGAATAAAAAGAAATTCAGAGTTAACTGCTAAATGCCAAAGATAATTAAATATTAAAAGCAATCAAGAGCATAAATATAGATTAAATAACAGATTGACATCTGACTTATCAGAAACAGAGAAGAGTCAAAGACAATAGAATGATGACTTTAAATTGCTGAAAGAAAATCATGTGAATCTTGATGGAATTCTATACCCAGTAAACTTTTTAAAGAATAAAAGTAAAATATTGGCTGGGCTTGGTGGCTTATGCCTGTAATCCCAGCACTTTGGGAGGCCGAGGCGGGCGGGTGGATCGATACATCTGAGGTCAGGAGTTTGAGACCAGTCTGGCCAACATGGCGAAACCCCGTCTCTACTAAAAATACAGAAATTAGCCAGGTGTGGTGGTGGGTGCCTGTAATCCCAGCTACTCGGGAGGTTGAGGCAGGAGAATTGCTTGAAGCTGCGAGGCAGAAGTTGCAATGAGCTGGGATCACACCACTGCACTCCAGCCTAGGTAACAGAGCAATACTCTGTCTCAAAAAAAACAAAAAGAAGTAAAATATTTTTAGACAGAATAATAAAGAAAATGTATATCCAGAAACCTGCACTAGAGGAAATAAAGATTATTGTTCTCCAGGTACAATTAAAAATAATTCATGTTGGAAGACTGGAAATGCAAGAAGAATGTATGTGATATAAGTATATGGTATAAATGTATGAATTAAAAATGAATGCTTAGTGTTTGAAACAATAAAAATTAAAGTCCCATGGGATTTACATAAATAGAGAATTAAAATGCCTGACAACAATGGCATGTATATGCCAGAGTGGGGCAGCAAAAATTAACATGTTCTAACATGCTAGAATTAAACAATTAAGGATAAGACTATGTTCAATTTTGATGTCGGAAATGCATGTTGTAATCTCTAAAATAACTGTCAAAAGAATTGTGATGATATACATATACCAACCTACTATGTAAAATAATTTAAGAATCTAAAAGAAAACAAAGGGGATGAGAGAATATTAAGAATCAGCAAGACAAATGGAAAGCATTTAGTAAAATGTTTAATTTAAACCTGAAGTAATTACATTAAATATATGTGACCAAATACTCCAATTAATAGCTGATTTTTAAAAAATAACAATACTCAGCCGGGCACTGTGGCTCACACCTGTAATCCTTGCACTTAGTAGAGATGGGGTTTTACCATGTTAGCCAGGATGGTCTCCATCTCCGGACCTCGTGATCTGCCCACCTCGGCCTCCCAAAGTGCAAGGTTGTTTATAAGAGATATATCTAAGACATAAGGATTCAGAAAGTTTAAATATCAAAAGATGGATGAAATAATACCATGCTAACAGTAACCAAAAGACAGAGTAACTGCATTAATATGAAACACAGTAGATATTAAGGGGAAAAATGATTAGCATGAGAGAGATCACTTCATAAATACAAACTCTTAGTTCTCAGAAATATATAACTGCCAGTCTAAGATACTCACAAAGTCCCCTGTCCTCTCTCAGGTCAGAACTTAATCTCTCCATTTTCACAATACCAAGAAAATGCCTAAGAAAGAAAACATCCACTCTCCTTTATACAGGCATATGCTTTTCCGCTTGGATTCTTAGTTTCCAAGTTTCCTTCAGCATTTGGCAAAGGGTTTGAGGAGAAAACCGCCAGAGTCCAGTTCTCTAACCCTTCCTTTACAGTGGTCCTAGCCCCTCAATTTTTGTCTCTGCAGCCCTGCAAGACTGCCAAAATCTCTACTGGTTTTTCTGCTGCTTATAGTAACCCCTACCACCAGCCAGAATCCCAGCACCAGAGGAGAAAAGCTGAAGCTTAGTGCTAGCTCCTCTCTCCGCTGGTTCCTCCTTCCCAGGAATTGTATCTTAAGTCTTGGTTGCCTCTTTAGCTCTCTGGTGACTTCAGTCTCATGTTTATATTTTATCCAGATTTTCTAGTTGAAGTTAGAAGTCTAGTTAATTTTTTTGAACTTCAGATTCTTCTTCCTTCAATTGAAGAAAGTTGCCATGTTGTATGTATTAAAATTCTTATTTAGCTAAGCATTTGAAGATTATTCTTAGTAACCTTCTTCCTGGGACCATGAAGAAGATTATTAGGTCTCATTCACCAGTTACATGATCCTCTGAGGAGGGCCTGGGAGATTTTTTTTTTAATTTTTATTCAGATAAGCTTTCATATTTTTGTATTAACTTCTGTGCAGAGTATTAAAATTAAACTCACTAGTTAGAGCTCTGGGGATGATTTGAGGTATCTCTAAATGTGATTTGCCTTAAGCATTATTATAAATTGTATAGGGAAAGATATCTAACTCTTCATCCTAAGTGACCTTTGATAGACCTTTTCTGTAATATGGGAGAAAGAATAAAATTAAATTGTTTTAAATGAGATAGGAAGTGAAAAATAACTTAGTACATCCCTTTTGCCTCTTGAAACCTTATATTCAAGTAATGTTTCTGTATTTGTGGATATTCTGTTAGACATGGTTATCTCGTTCACATTTAAATGCCCAGAAGCCTTTTTTATAGCTGTTGTAAAAGTTTGTATTTATTAGCCATATATATATGTTACAATGGTGATTGGTTTATACACATTTTTAACCTTATAATAATAGCTACACAGAGACCTACTGAAGGAGCAAAAGAAATGTTAAAATTTTACAGGTTTCAAAAATAAGTTTTACTATCAGTGAATATCAAGTTTTGATTTGTTTATGAAAGGCATTCAGAGGCCTGTGCAATAATTAAACTTTTTTTTCCTCCCCAGAATTACCTCTGGACTACAAATTTACAAGATTCTCTTCAAGCAATTCAAAAACAGCTGGCTACTATCCAAATCCTCCACTGGTCTTAACAAGCGATGAGACACTGATATCCAAATAAGTTGTCTTTATTGGAAAATGAAGTGAAGACCCATATAAGCAGTAAAAAAAAAAAAAAAAAAAAGTCAAAAAATACTGTAAAAGACTTTAAGGAACGAGTTTTATTGACCAAGAAGTTGATATTTGCCCATAGGTCTCCTTTCTATAAATCATCTTGATGTTTAACAACTCTTATTATATTAAAATCTTAGTATCCTAAAACTTAGAACCTTATTGATATTTTCTATACAATAGTTTTGTGATTAGAATTCACCTGGGGACACACACTCCCACACACAGTCACTCTTACACATATGCCTAGTTCAGTGGTTCTCAAAGTGTGATCCATAGACTAATAGCAGAGCATTACCTGAGAACTTGATAATGCACATTGTAGGCCCCACCCAAAACCTGTTGAATCAGAAGCTCTGAGAGTGGGGCCTACCAATCTGTGGTTTAACAAGCCCATCAGGTGATTCTAATTTACACTACAGTTTGAGACCCACCGACCTAGAACATATCCTCCAGAGACTTGGCTTAATTGGTCTGACTAAATATAGCTGAGCATTGTTACTTTTTATATGCCCTAGGACTTCCAAAATCACCCTATCCAACAAAATCTTATTCCTCAGTATTAATTTCTCTCATTGGGAAGAAATTTGTAGTTGAAACTATTTAATTTAATTTGAATTTAATTTCTGTAATTGGGAAGGAGGGTAATAATGAACAAAAAGTTTGAGAAAAAAATGCTTTAAGGGGTTTTACAGGCATACTACAGTCCACGACTGTGGTGTTCTATGTGCTATGTATAGTCATATTAGTAGCTATTTGTTGCAAGATACTTGAAGCCAAATGTTTGCAGTATAGGTTCCTGGCTACTCTTTAAGCTGTGATTTCACTCTGTCTATCATGGGCAGTATTAGAAAACATACTGGTTTTCACTATCTGGTTTTCAAACACTATCATTATTTTACCTGGATTGTAGTGGAGAATTGAGCATATCAATGCATGCATTGGAAAGAAAAAAATTTTGTTAAAATTTGGAAATGTTCAGCTAAATCCCAGATATACTGTGGGATGAGTTATCTCAGGGTAGGTAAAAAAAAAAAAAAAAATTACTAAAATTTTTCCCTCACAGTCAGTAGCTTTCTTTGATATTTAACAATAAGTATATAGTGATATACTTGAAGTTTATGTCCAGAATGTCACTGGAATATTACAATGAGCATAAGTAAGCTTAGGACTACATGAAAGATGCTATCTCGTGTATGCTTTAAATAGAAAATTGATTTCTTTTAAAAATAAAGCTATTTTTCCTTATCCATGTTTATTCTGTAAATGGCAAATAATACATCTTTAAATACTTATAAACTACTGTTAATATGAAAAATGAGAACTCCAAAATAAGAAATAATTGCACTTTTTGGGCCACTGAGTAGTGGCGGGGGTTCAGGAGGCAGAATTCGGTTGTCAGAAGTTCTACGCGCCCCTTTAGCATTCTACCTAAAGACCCTGAATAAGTTACCACCAAATTTGGCTTCAGTTTTTTCCATCTTATAAAAGGAGAGGTTTAGTTATTTCTAAGTTTCCTTCCTTTCTAGCAGTCAGTATTTCTTCTAATGAATGTTTTTTTCTATAATTAGCAAGACTATAATTTGGTTTTTTAAATTTGTATTTCATTGTTTCTAAAAAGTGCCAGTGTTTCTGATTGGATATGAAGATTAAAAATCATCCAAATGTGGCACCAAAAAAATTAAAAAGAAAATATTAAAGTAGTTATATGAAACAAAAAAATAGTATAAATGGGCAGAAGACATGTAATATTTGCATACAGGCAGACATTCATAATCTAATGGACACCTAAAAATAGATTTAAGGGAGCGGAGGTTTTCTTTGCTGGCCACTGTTCATCACATCAGCAGAGGAAAGATCTGAATGGCTCAGTGACCAAACGTTTTGTCAGAATCTGGTATTTGGAATACTGAGGTAGTAAAAACTTCAACTGAACCATGAATTGCAATCTAAAATCAACTGAGTTTGTTAAACTCTAAACTGAAATCAAGTATTATTTCCCCACCAATGTTCATATCCAAAAATAACTTTAAATACACACACTTTTAGTGAACTGGTTTGAATGAAAATAAATTTATATAATTATTTTATATAACAAATCAGCATAAAGTGGAAAATCAAACTGCCTCTCTAGGTATAATAACCTTGACTGAATGGTAGAAATACATGGATAGCTTTTTAAAATATTCAGTGTTGGAGTAACAGTCCCTTACATCTTTTCAGGCTCTTGAGCACAAGAAGACTATCCTAACAGTTGGTTCCCAGATTGGTGCAAGACTGGAATACACTTGACTGCTTTTGTTAAAGCCATGACAGCATACCAAGTAATTCACCCAGTATGGTCTTATGGCCATCCTTGAAAATCCCTGGGCATGGTCCAGTTCACATGGAATGAATTCAAAAAGGTGTCTCTTGTTGGTCTCTAGAACTATCCTCAGAAATAATAGTAAAATAGTGGTCATGAGTGCTGACTCCTCGCTAGGCTACTTCATGTACATTGTCTTGTTTACTCTCTACAGCAACCATATGAGATGTATATAATTATTAAATTGTACAGATGGGAAAACTGAAATTCAGAGTGATTAAATACAATGCTTGCTCTACGTTACACTGTTACTAAGAGAGCAATACATGAACTCAGGTTTGATCCTCAAAATCACACTTTTAATTACTTGATACATAACGTCTTCCAATGTTGAATCTAGACTGGGGCAAATTCTCAGCCCAAAACCACACTTCAATTTAGCAATAATGCCATTCTAGGACATAAGAGGGATTAAAAGTGAAGACACAGTCTCTATTCTTAAGTAATTCATAATTTAGCCAAATATATTAAATATCTGTAATATAAAACTTACCTAGGAGAGTAAAATAGAGATCCAAGAATCATAGGAGTCCTAAGGCATATAATGAATTTGCTCTTCTTGGAAGCCACACACACCAAGGTCATCAGTAAGCAGGCCTACTCTTTCTTTGTATTCTGGGTTAATGTTCACCTTGACTGCTTGGTAAATTTCCCTCAGTTGCTGAAGTAACCAAAATGGAGAATGAGTGATGAAAACTCATCTTTGAGTAAACTTAGTGGGAAATGGTATATCTGGGCCTATAGAGAAGTTGGGTCATTACTTACAATGACAACTAGAAAACTACATAGACTGCTTGACAATTACTTTCTTGAACCACGTACCTGTTCACAGACTTTTCAAAAAACAAGTTTGTTTTACTCTTTTTGGTACTTTGGTCATGTTACTTCCTTGTAAAGATCAAAGTTTAATAAAGCTTAACAAAGTTTAATAAAGAAAAGGAATAAACTACTATCTAAATGTGTTAAAAGCAATCACCAATTTTAATCAATTAAAAAATATTCTTTTAATTTAACGGAAATGTCAGCAGTTCTTTACAATGCTTAGCAGCTAAATTCCGTGAGTATAACATTTAATGTCTTTTTGGTACATTAAATGTTCAATGCCTTTGATGAAGGGAACAAACTGTTAAATTTCATTCATGTGCAGCAAACATCAAGATTACATAAGTAAATTCAAATGTGTTCATCTGTAACTGTATGGAATCCTGTGTTAAATCAAGGGATAAAATGTACTCCTCTCAAAGGCTGTTCATGAATGATTAAACATAACCTTCAACTGAGGCCTGAATACTCATGTCAATAGGGTTTAACATTTGTATGCCAAATTTACTACCATAACTGTTATAGTGTGGAAGGTACGCTAGCTTGAAATCAGAAAACTCAGCAGTGAGACTTGCATCTTAGGCAGTTTACTTCCACTTTCTGGACCTCTGTTTTCTCAACTATTTAAATGGAAAGAATAAAATTTGTTACAAGGTTTATCAAAGTAATATGAGACTGCACTTCGAAGTGCCTGACATACCTCAGATCTTTTGAGGAGATTGTGAAGCCAGGGAATATGTCACTGAAACAAGATCAAATATCCAGGTCTTAAATTGTGATTCTGTAGGACAGGAACTCAAAAATTAAAAATACACATAAGAGTTTTAGTTTTTGTTCGTTAATGACGAAAACTTTTAAGGACGCTTGAGTTAGCTGGAGACAAAGCAGCAGCACCAGGAATAATGGGGAGAAGGGCCTGATAAGAAGGTCAGAGAAGCCTTTTATAAGTGTCTGGCTTGTGCTGAATGCCCAGAAATGGAAGCCCAAGGAAATGTTGTGTGAGGACCAGGAAATTATGCAGTGTCACCACTACTCACAGAGATTATCGCCTGAGAAGACTAAAATGATAATACTTCTTAGGTGACCAGAGGATGGGAGAACCTCTTAACAGGTTTGGAGGTCCACATAAAGAATAATTGGGGTCTAGAATTATGGAAGAAAAAGCAATACAAAGAAATGGAGCAGGGCTATGGCAGTGAACCAATTGGTTGGTAAGTGAAACCTGTAAGATGCCTAATTGAGTAACTTAATGACTAATTTTATTAGACTAAACGGAACAGAAACCATGCTAATCTGTAACAAATAAGTGGCACCAGCCTATTAGAGTGAATGCTATTGGTTAGACTAAAGCAGACATTTTCTGATTACATCCAGAACAGGCACAGAAAATGTATAATAAAGCTTGAAACAGGTGGTTGACAATGCAGAAATCAGTCACTGAACTGAAAAGGTAAGATGAACATTGTTAGGGGAATTTAGGATTAAGATGGATGTAGAGCTTGCAAAAGAAAACCTAGCTCTCTAATACTTAAAGTTCTCCAGCCCTAGAAGAAAATACTGCAGCAAGAAATTGCAAGTAACAATTGCACCAGGAGTCAACATCTATTTAACTGTATGTTTAATTAAGTTTCTAACTCAAATGAGAAATTTTGGGCCATTTTTGTCAAATTTTTGCTTAGATGGCTACAAATACTTGGCAATTCATTTTCACAGATTTTGCAGCATCCATAAAGCCCTCCTTACTGCAGAGAATGCAGAGGTATTTATCCAATAAAACTTCATGTAATTGCTGCTATACAGCAAAACTATCATTACTGGTAATTAAAGTGATACCTGATATCATTTGTCTCTAGACATTTTATTTCATGTTTTCTTGGTATTCTTTTTAAAGCCACACACTGGTGTAAGAAAATAATGTAAGTAGCACTCAGAATACACAATAATTAATTCTTCCAAAAGTCTATCTTAAGCTTATTGAGAGTTAGACCTCGGAAGGCACAGTTAATATAAATGTAATGAACAAGGATGCTGCATAGACAAGTTTTCCACTGAAAACAGTATTTTAAGTGATACTATATGGTGCTTCAATTACCACCAAAAACTGCACTGGTTATATAGAAAAAATAATGCTCATGAGTATGCAGTTGTAGTTGGGCTTCTATTTACCATTTTTCAAGTGAAAAATCTTAGGAGGTTTGGTGGCTGTTGCTTTTTTTTTTTTTTTAACTTTCAGGATGATAGTTACTGGTATCATTTGATAACTTTAATGATTTCCCAACCTTAAATTAACCTAGACAACAGAATTTTTTATTTATTTTTATTTTTTGATGAAAACAAGAAATACAGTAGTGACACTTTGTTTTTCCTTCAAGCACATGGGAGAAGACAAAAGTACTACTAATCATCATTGAGTGTGACAGAGAAATTCTACTAGTACTTACACTGCTTAGGAACATAAATGTCAAGTACATTACTAGGGCAAGAAGTATCAAGTAAGACAACAGAGTCATATTTTTCTTTTTGAGGTTATTTTCACAAGACATAGCAACAATTTGTAAAATATTCAGACTACTGAAAGATCACATTCAAATTATATTTCTAAGAATAGAGCCATATATGAACAGAGAGCAGAACAAGCTAATACATTAATGAATATTCACTGAAGTCTTCATACTGCACAGGACACAAATTTGGTATTTTTGCACATGTTGTCAATTATAAGCAAAAAGCAGGCCTGTAAACATCAATTTTGTCATAGGCTGAAACGGAGAAAGGAAATAGATTTTACTCAAAAACAGTGACATAAGGAGCATATACCATTAATCTTCCACACATATAAAGGTCACTCCTAGGATAATCGAGAGGAAACACCCAGACTTAGTTTTGTTTACAAAAATCTACTGGTGAATTCAAGGACTTAGGAAAAATTGAAGGAAAATCTTCCTCCAAGCATACGATTTAAATCCCAGCTCCTCTTCCCTGGGGCGCACCTCAGGGGCCTACCCTCCCACCCCTGACCCTGCAGGGTCTTTCCTGTAGACCTTTCCAAACCCACTCCACAGCAGGCTCATTTCTGCTCTGGACTTACTCAGTTTCCCAACCTAGACTAACCTCTCCACTGTGTGTGTTCAGACCTCCTCAACCCTAAGGGAGCTTAGGTCAAAGCCTTCAAAATCGAAAGGGAAAAATTCCCCTTATCCCCTACAAGGAGGCTGGAGATCTTCCACAATGCAGGCTGCAGCCTGCTTCTTCATTTGTTAGGAGCAGGGAAGGAAATGCAGAAGCTGAGAAATGAGGGCCAAGAAAGCCAGGCAGTAGGATGAAGACACATGGGACATCAGGGCAGGAACAAAGTAGTACAAAGGAGAAGAATGACCTACAAAATGCTACCCTTGGGTCGTTTCCAAGCAGTCCAAGGCCTAAAAAAGCATTTCCATCTTTAGAAAAGTGGAGTGAAGCTAAGTTTTGGTTGCCTTCACTCACATCCTGTTCAGGACCTGTCCTGAACCCATCACTGTGAGGCCCTTCTCTTTCCAGCTTCTCAAACTAAAAGCTCAAGAAATACACAGGTTTTGGTAGAATGGATAGGGTAAAAGATAAAGATGTCAAAACCTGCCTAAAAGAACACTGCCTATAACTAAACAACCTATAGGTCTCCCTGTGAAATTGTCAGACCTTGCTAAAGGAAGTGGGGTGGAGGAATAAGGGCAATAAGAGATCTGGAACCCATTTAATCATACCTTTCCTCTCTGAACACAATCAAGGAAAGAGCAAATTAAACAAAAAGTCTGCTTTGCCAGTTTTGTTTTCTGTTCATGAGCTAAAACTGCTTCAGCATGAAAGGGAAGAAAAGAAGGGATGGGAGGGAGAGGGGAAGGGGGAGGGAGAGAAAGAAAGAGACACAGAGACAGAGGCATAAGAAGTCTCACATTCCAGAAATATCTCTCCCTCAATGCTCCAACTCTGGCAACTTTGTCATGTTCAGAGTGGGAGCAGGCGGGGAAAAGAGGAAATGCCTAAAGAAGTTGCTCAGATTAAGGATGGTTTGTTGGCTAGCAATCAGAAAGACTAAGCTGGAAGGGACTGCGTTCCAGCCTTGCTTTGGGCACTGCCACATATGACTGCCCATCCTGATGGCAGGGGGTGTTCCTGTGAGCTCCCTGGGAGCTACGTCTACAGATAGTTCCTGAAGGCAGACAATGGTGGCCTAAGCAAAGTTCAACCAGAAGGTGAGAGCAAGTAGGGCTGGGCTATAGCACAGGCTTCATACTTACCAGTAGCTGGTCATGATGTAGAGTAACCAAAGGTACAGGAACACCAATGTGATATCATAGAACACTTTTCATCTATTACCTCATTCATGCCTAGCAGTCACCCACCAGCCACCAGCTTGTTCTACCAGATAACCAGTAGGGTGGATGGCACAAGCCCAGGAAGGCAGCTGGGATCCAGTTGGTGGCAGTCTGGAATGTCCAATTTGGGTTGACGGCTGGGTTAAGATATCAGTTTTGTCTTGCAGTGGTAATACCTAAAGAGCTTACCATAAGTACATGGGTATCAGGTACACAGCCAGCATAAAGTATGAAGCCCAGTCAGTTATTTGTGAAGATGTATCAAGATTCTTTGTGGTACAGAACCACCTAAACTGGGAGAAGACCACGGTCACAGACAGGGTCCAAGCCATGCAAAGAAAGGCAGTATGGTACAGTACATCTTTAGTATCATGTTTGGCATAGAAGCCGTAGAAGGCCATGCACTTGAAACATGTTAACACAATGCAGAAAAGCATGAAGGTCCAGAGGAAGAATGGCATGGGCAGGTAAGCCAATAATCTTGCAACTGATTACTGAAGATTTAGAAGAACCAAAGGAAAAGATAATCCGCAGTATGAAGAGAAAGCAGACAGAAGACTGCATGCTGTTGGCCAAGCATAGGTCCAAGAGGAGGTGGTAAGGAAACTTGTGCAGAAGCTTCTCACAGGACAGAGATTAGCCAGACTGGAACCTGAAGGATCTGGCGCTCTCCACTGGCTGCCTTGGTGGGCCTCGAATTCCTCTACGGGGCCCTTCACCCATCAGGTAGTATTGTAGGGGATTGGGCCACAGTTCTCCTTTGATAATCTCTGCAATTCTGTCGAATTCTAGAAGGCTGTGGTCTGAAAACCAGTTGAAGAAACTAGGGATAGTGTTCCCTTCCCGGTTTCTGTGGATATGAGCCTGGGGATCTTGGCCTCGGTGCCAGCGGATTGGAGTGGAAAGAGACACCACTCGCCCAGAGGATCTGCGCTCATATTCCTTGACGAGCCCCTCATTTCGGAAGTAGGGGTTGCCCTGAAAGATGAACTTGAATTTGCAGCCTGCTCTGGGGTGTTTAAGCTCCTCCACCTCCAAATTGATCATGTACCTCAGCATGTCTTCATCTTGGCCACTGATCATAGGTGACAGCTGGGGGTGGTTTCGAAAGGCAGTGACCCAGAAACCTGGGATATTTTGGATAATGAAACTTCTGCGCTGCATGTGGAGCCTTCGCATGCGGCCAAACTTGCGCTCAAGCTGAAGGAAGGCCCTGTCAGCCTGGGCATTTACGTTTGACAACTCTTGATCGATGGCCTCCAGCGAGTCCATGCAGTTATTGATCTTCGGGGCCCTGGGCCGTGTCTCCTCTTTCACCCCTCCTGCCACCTTTTTTTCCTTCTGCACTACCTTCTTTTCCTCCATCACCGCCCCTGCTTCTCCCTCCTTTTCCACCGCTGCTGACATGGCGCACTTTTTAGTCGTCACTTCCTTGGCCTTCTTCCCGGCTATCATCTGAGACCCCAACCCCCCTGCGCCACAGGCTTCTAGAGCCTTCTGCCCAGCAGGGCCACGGGGCTCTCCAAGCTGACAGCCATTTTTCTGGCTGTTATCAGCAGCCTCGGAGGCAGAGGCTGCTTCCAGACCTTTCGTAGAAGGTGGAGCATCCTCCTGCCCGGCTTTGGTCGCCACACAGCCGCGACTCCCGGCAACTGGGACGCGGAGCGCGGGGCCGCAGTCAACAGGATCCCGGGATGCACCTCCCTCCGCAGCGGTCTCCAGGCTGCCCCCACCTGTGTTCGCCATCACCTGTGTCGCCTCGGTTTCTTCATGGAGCACTTGGCACTGGTCTAGGTCCGGATCTCCTGAGGCATGGTCGGGAGCAGCCAGGTCGCCGGTTTGGGCGACAGGGAGCTTGTTGCCCCCATCCAGGCCGCTCATTTTGGTAGAAGTCAGACTGGCGGTAGAGGGAGAGTTCCTTGTCCTCCGCAGCGGCCGCACTCTGCCCGAAACGTCTAGCGCCACCCCTCTTTTACTCGCCGCGGTGCTACCATGGCAACCGGTGATGTCAGAGCGGTAGCGTCCTAACATCGCGCGAGAACTCTGCGCCGGTGACTACGCTTATCAATCCGTCGTATTCCTTTGTCTTCTTGTCACAAAAAGAATTTCATCAATCTGGAAAGGGAGTTTTACTTACGTAAATGGATGTAGACCAGACTCAAACATGTGAGAACTGTGTTAATGTGGATTTATAAGCCTCTGAATTTCTAAGGCACCTAAGCTATTGTTTCTTAAAATAAGGTTAGTTACTGTCTATTCAAGTCAGTTCATAGGGCTTCTCGTGAGTAGGAAAGTGGATTCACAAACTCACAGGTTTTCCTTCTTTAAGGTATGGATTCTTGGCTATTACCAAAGAATTTAGATGAGCAGAGTTTGATTTTTAAAGAGAAGTGTTACTATGTTTAGTGTTATTTTTAAAATTAAGGAGCAGCTGAAAGGCAAACTTCTAACAAGACATAATAAAGGAATATTTCAATTTGTCTTACAGATTTTAAAGTTTATATAATTTGGCCAACATCTACAAAGCAAGTGGACAATATTTCCTCTTCACTTTTAACTAATAAAGAGTAGCAAAATGTTTTTCCTTACGTAGAGGTGACTGGCACAGGAGCACAAATTGAGGCTTTTAAGCGGTACTGAAAGAAATATCTCAGGGGATTTTAATTTCTAAACTGATGCATATGTTCTTTTCCTCAGGTTACAATCTTAATCTAAAAGTGTTTCCTGCTTCATAATGCCTGTAGACGTGAAGCTAACAAATCTTTGCCAAAATGTGTTCATGTGGTAATTCACTGCAGCACAGGAGCAACAATCAGCTATGTGCGGGGGCATCTATTCTATTGTCTCTTAAAATATTTACTTTAAAAGTAAGGTTAGTTATTGTCTGTCCAAGTCAGTTAGCCCTTACAATTCATTTGATAGTGATTACCAGTACAATATGTTAGTTTGTTGGAGTGAGAATAATGGTGTTAGTCCTTGGAAAAATGCAAGACCAAAGGGAAATGTAAATTTTGCATATTTATGTTTAATGTCTTACATTTATATTCGAATAAACGGTTATGATTATAACTCTTTGTAAAAGAAACTCCATTTTGAGCACCCCAGATTATGATCACTTTCAAATACAGACTCAGAAGTACAGGTTTAGAAAAAAAGGATTTAGAGGAATGCAGCATATATACTAAGACTTCTAGCGAGGGAAGGAGTGTAGCTCTGGTTCAACTAAGATAAAGTACTGATGGAAGGTCACTGGCAGATAATACAGAGAAACAGCCTGCCTTGCAGGGTTTTTTGTATGCCTAGTCAGCCTACCAAGGACAATGTGTCCAGAATGACCTCTTTACTGCCTGCCAGCTAATCAGTTATCCCATAAGAAGTAGCAAACAAGATTCACACAACAGAGAGCAATTATTTTTCTCTCCCTCTTTCCTCTTTGTCTTAATAAACGCTCTTTTTTTATTTGTGTGGTGAAGTCAATCTGTTGAGGTATCATCTTTGTAAACAAGTAAACAATGTGTTATAATTGACTTTGTGACTTTGAATTATTGACACTGCTCTGTTTCTTTTCCAAAGAATCTTTGCACTGTTGAAAGAGTAACTCTTTTCCATTATAACCTGAGCCAAGTTGAAGAGAAGCAGGGAATACTGAAAGAAAGTTACTTTTCCATGCAGGAGGAAAAAAGAAGTTTGCTATTATATAAATTTATAGAAAAATATAAAATTACATGTGAACTTATTTTTCTTTCTATGTGTGCCAAAATTTTTTAAAGATTTATATCTCTACTACTCAAAGCATTCCTATCTCTAGCTTTTATTAGCTCTGTTACCTGAATCATTTTTCACTCATAACCACCTGGCCATTCTTTAACACTCAGTTCATGTAGATTATACTAGGCAGTTTAAATACATTAGATTTTATAAACAAAGACCCAGTGAGCACAGAGAAGTTAACATGCCCGTGGTCACATATATATTAATTGGCAAACTGCCTCCTCCCACTTTAATTACTTTACCTCCTTCCTTGATTACTTGCCATTTTGACAGTCTTCTGATTTCTGTGTAGCCCTTATGACTTTTACCATCCAACTTAGTACAGTTATGTTTCACTTAATGACAGGGGTTTTGTCATTATGGGAACATCATATAGTACATCTATCAAACCTAACTGCAATAGCCTACTACACATCTAAGCTAAACAGTATATCATATTGTTCCTAGGCTACAAACCTGAACAGCATGTTGCTGAACTGAATACTGTAGGCACTTGTAACATAATGGTAAGTATTTTTGTATCTAAACATAAGAACGATACAGTAAAAATAGAGTATTATAATTTTATGGTCCCACACTTGTATATGCAGTTCATCTTTGACCAAAATGTTATACAGCAAATGACCGTAGTTATTTATCCTCTACTTTTTAACTTTATTGGTTGTTTCATTAAGGTCAATTTTATCCCAGCTAGATAATGATGACTGCATAGCAGCTTCTGTAGCATCTACGATAGTATAGCCCAGTTACTGTCTCATAGAATGTTTTAATGAATCTTGATATTTAAGTGAAAATTTAAATTTAAATAAAAATTTTGAAAGATTTTACCAATATGAATAGTGTGACTATCCTTGTGTTTCATTTTGAGGTGTGTGGATATATAATAGTAGCTATGAGTTATATTTTACATTTTTTGCATATTAGAATAATATATATTTTGTACACAGTAAAGTCTATTCTACTGGAAATTGGCAATAAACCTTACTACACAGAAAAAACTACATCAGTGACTTATGATTCTATGGAAAAATAACGATAGAAAATGCCATGAAAATCCATGAGGTAGTTTTTATTTGCAAGGAGGAAAGATTTACTGGAAGTTCAAACATAAATTAATACAGTCTAACAGGAATGACTTTACTAAAGTATACAGTAAAGATTGGAAAATTTGTGAAATATCCCCTATTGTTACATCTTTGGCCAGTAGTTTCTTTTTCAGAATGATATAGTTTCTGGTTCATTATAGCTTACATTTATTTAGTGTTTTCTATATACATATACTTTTATGTGCTTAAATGTGTATCTCATTTAATTTTTACAAGGACCCTGTGAGGTGATATTATGACCTCCACTTCACTATGCCTCAGAAGGAATTGAGGCAATGAGAAATAAAGTGGTTTATCGAAGATTACACAGCAAGTAGTGGAGCCACAATTTGAACGAGGTAATCTGACTAGAGAGCCTGTGCACTCATTCACCGTACTATTCTGCAACCTTACACAACCTATAACATGAAAAACCACCTTCTTAGAAATAAGACTGCATGACCATCCCAATTTAATGTTGAACTTTCTTCTTTATCTTCTTTTCCTTTACCTGTCTTAGTCCATTCAGGCTGCTGTAACAAAATACCATAGAGTGGGTGGCTTGTAAACAGTAATTTACTTCTCACAGTTCTGAAGGCTGGGAATTCCAAGATCAAGGCACCAGCAGATTTGGTGTCTGGTGAGGGCCTGCATCCTGGTTCTTAGACTATAGTTTGTTGGTTTTTGTGTTTTGTTTTGTTTTGTTTTGCTGTGTCCTCACATGGAAAAAGGAGTGAGGGATCTCTCTGGGGTTTCTTTTATAATGGCACTAATCTCATAGGGCTCTAACCAGAGGTCTCTTTTATAGGGCACTGATTGCCTCCCAGAGGACCCTATCTCCAAATACTCTCACATTGGGGATTAGGTTTCAATATATTAATTTGAGGAGGACAAAGACATTCAGTCTATAGCCTGCCCCCATCCATAAAATTAGTGACAATTGTTGAGGAAGTGCCCAGTTACTAAAGAGAAACAAGAATTCATGATTCTCTGTTTCAATACCTTAATAGTTCTCAACTCATCAGATATAACATTTATTTTTTACTTTTATTTTTATTTGATTTTATTTTTAGATGGAGTCTTACTCTGTCGTGGCCAGGCTGGAGTGCAATGGCAAGATCTTGGCTCACTGCAACATCCACCTCCTGGTTTCAAGCGATTCTCCCACCTCAGTCTCCCAAGTAGCTAGGATTACAGGCGCCTGCCACCATGCCCGGATAATTTTTTTTTTTTTTTTAGTAGAGACAGGATTTCAACCATATCGGCCAGGCTGGCCTCGAACTCCCAACCTCAGGTGATCCGCCTTGGCCTCCCAAAGAGCTGGAATTACAGCTGTGAGCCACCGGGCCTGGCCAGATATAACATTTATTTTTATAACATGTTTTCCTTTCTTGAAATTCATATTGTATATCAACATGCACATTTTTTAAAGTCATTATAATAACTTAGCTGTAATTTAAAGGAAAAATAAAAGGAACGTAATTTTTAAAATATCTATTTTAAAATATAAATGCTTTGACATGCCAACACTTTATGGCATGATAAATTAGATGGTTATACCTGTAGACTCACTAGTGTATGAAACTACTGATGCAACTTGATATAGGTGTAAGGTACTAAAGACATAAGCAGCAATGCTTTTCTGAGATAGATTTTCTGAAATTTTGAGCAGCTTTATGATAAAGTTCTGGAGGAAAAGGACAGAATTTCCCCAATTCACATTTATATCTCTTTGATTATAAGACACACTTTTTTCCCCACATTTCTTTTTATTTAACTTTTAAGTTCATGGGCATATGTGCAGGATATATAGGTAAAGATGTCATTGGGGTTTATTGTACAGATTATTTCATCACCCAGATATTAAACCTAGTACCTATGAGTTATTTTTCATTATCTTCTCCCTCTCCCAACCTTCCACCCTTAGATAAACCCCAGTGTGTGTTGTTCATCCATGTGTTCTCATCACTTAGCCCCCACCTGTAAGAGAATATGTGATACTTGGTTTCCTGTTCCTGCTTTAGTTTGCTAAGGATAATGGTCTACAGTTCCATCCATGTTCCTGCAAAGGACATGATCTCATTCTTTTGTATGGCTGCATAGTATTCTATGGTATATATGTACCACATTTTCTTTAGCCTATCATTGATGGTCATTTAGGTTGATTCCATGGCTTTGCTATGTGAATAACACTGCAGTGAATATAGACATGCATGTGTCTTTATGATATAACGATTTATATTCCTTTGAGTAAATACCTATTAATGGGATTGCTTGGCCAAACAATATATCTGTTTTGAGGTCTCTGAAGAATCACCACACTATCTTCCACAATAAATGAACTAATTTGTACTCTCACCAACAGTGTATAAGCATTACTTTTTTTCCACAACCTCGCCAGCATCTGTTATTTTTTTACTTTTTAATAATAGCCATTCTGACTGGTATGAGATAGTATCTCATTGTGGTTTTGCTTTGCATTTCTCTAATAATCAGTGATGTTGAGGGTTTTTTTTATATGAATATTGGCTGCATGTATGTCTTTTTAAGAAGTGTCTGTCCATGTCCTTTGCCCACTTTTTAATAGAGTTGTTTTTTCTTGTGAATTTAAGTTCTTTATAGATGCTGGATATTAGACTTTTGTCACATGCATAGTTTGAAAACATTTTCTCCCATTCTGTAGATTGTCTTTCCACTCTGTTGATGGTTTTCTTTGCTGGGCAGAAGCTCTTTCATTTAATTAGATACCATTTGTCAATTTTTGCTTTTGTTGCAATTGTTTTTGGTGTCTCTGTCATGAAATCTTTGTCCATTCCTATGTCCAGAATGGTATTGCCTAGGTTGTCTTCCAGGGTTTTTATAGTTTTGGGTTTTACATTTAAGTCTTTAATTCATCGTGATTTAATTTTTGTATATAGTATAAGGAAGGGGTCCAGTTTCAATCTTTTGCATATGATTAGCCAGTTATCCCAGTACCATCTATTGAATAGGGAATCCTTTCGTCATTGTTTGTTTTTGTCAGGTTTGTTGAAGATCAGATACCTGTAGGTATGCAGTCTTATTTCTGAGTTCTGTATTATGTTCCATTGGTCTACGTGTCTGTGTTTGTATCAGTCCCATGCTGTTTTGGTTACTGTAGCCCTGTATTATTGTTTGAAGTTGGGTAGTGTGATACCTCGATATTTGTTCTTTTTGTTTAGGATTTCCTTGTGTATTTGGGCTCTTTTGACTTCCATTTGAGTTTTAAAATAGTTTCTTCTAGTTCTGTGAAGAATGTCAATGGTACTTTAATAGGAATAGCATTGAATCTATAAACTGCTTTGGGCAGTAGGGCCATTATAACAATATTGATTCTTCCTACTCATGAGTGTGTAATGTTTTTCCTTTATTTCATCTCTGATTTCTTTGAGCAGTGTTTTGTCATTCTCCTTGTAGAGAACTTGAACCTCCGTGGTTAGGTGTATTCCTAGATGCTTATTTATTTATTTATTTATTTAGAGATGGAGTCTCGCTCTGTTGCCCAGGCTGGAGTGCAGTGGCGCAACATCGGCTCACTGCAAGCTCTGCCTCCCGGGTTCACACCATTCTCCTGCCTCAGCCTCCCGAGGTACTTTATTTTTTTTTTTTTTTTTGTGGCTATTGTGAATGGGATTTCCCTCCTGATTTGGCCCTCAGCTTGACTGTTTTTGGTGTGTAGGAATGCTGGTGATATTTACACATTGATTTTGTATCCTGAGACTTTGCTGACATTATCAGCTTAAGGAGCTTTTGGGCTGAGACTATGGAGTTTTCTAGATACAGGATCATGTAGTCTGCAAAGCAGGATCATTTGACTTCCTCTCTTCCTATTTGGATGCACTTTATTTCTTTCTCTTGCCTGATTGCCCTGGCCAGGACTTCCAATGCTGTGTTGAATAGGAGTGGAGAGAGTGAGCATCCTTGTGTTGTGCTGCTTTTCCGGAAGAATGTGTCCAGCTTTTGCCTATTCATTATGATGTTGGCTGTGGGTTTGTCATAGATGGCTCTTGTTATTTTGAGGTATGTTCCTTCAATACTTACTTTATTGAGAGTTTTTAACATGAAAGGAGTGTTGAATTTTATTGAAGGCCTTTTCTGCATCTATTGATATAATCATATGGTTTTTGTCTTCAGTTCTGTTTATGTGATGAATCACATCATTGATTTGTGTTTGTTAAACCAACCTTACATCCCAAGGATAAAGCCGTTTTGATCATGGTAGATAAGCTTTTTGATGTGCTCCTGGATTTGGTTTGCTAGTAGTTTGTGGAGAACTTTTGCATTGATGTTCAGCAAAGATATTGACCTGAAATTTTCTTTTTTTGTTGTATCTCTGCCAGGTTTTGGTATCAGGATGATGTTGACCTCATAGAATAAATTAGGGAGGATTCCCTCCTTTTCTTTTTTTTTTTTTTTGAATAGTTTCAGTAGGAATGATACTAGTTCTTCTTCGTACATCTGGTAGAATTCAGCTGTAAATCTCTCTGGTTCTGGGTTTTTTTGTTTTTTGCGTTTTTTTGGTTGGTAGGCTTTTTATTACTGATTAAATTTCAGAACTCACTATTGGTCTGTTCTTGGATTCAATTTCTTCCTAGTTAAGTCTTAGGAGGTTGTATGTATCCAGGAATTTATCCATTTCTTCTAGATTTTCTACTTTATGAGCATAGAGGTGTTCATAATATTCTCTGATGGTTGTTTGTATTTCTGTAGGGTCAGTGGTAATATCCTCCTTGTCACTTCTGATTGTGTTTATTTGAATCTTCTATGTTTTTGTCTCTATTAGTCTAGCTAATGGTCTGTTTTATTAATATTCTCAGAAAACCAGCTCCTGGATTTGTTGATCTTTGAAATGTTTTTTTGTGTCTAAATCTCCTTCAGTTCAGCCCTGATTTTGGTTATTTCTTGTCTTTTGCATGCTTATGATTTGTTTGCTCCTGGTTCTTTCTTTCTTTTACTTGTGATAATTAGGTTTTTAACTTAAAATCTTTCTAACTTTTTGATGTGGGAATTTAGTGCTATAAATTTCCTTCTTAACATTGCCTTAGCTGTGTCCCAGAGATTCTGGTATGTTGTATCTTTATTCTGATTAGTTTCAAAGAACTTCTTGATTTCTGCCTTAATTTCATTATTTACTCAAAAGTCGTTCAGGAGCAGTTATTCAATTTCCATGTAATTGTATGGTTTTCAGTGAATTTATTTGTCTTGATTTCTAATTTGATTTTGCTGTGGTTCAGGAGATTTTTTGTTATGACTCTGTGCCCACCAAGGCTCTGTCTACAATGGCAGTCATCAGGGGGAGGGGAGTAAACAGCACTCCCACATGCTTGGGGGGCAATGAAAGCAAAATCTGCCCATACAGACGTGCTAGCAAAGCAATGTGGAGAGTTGCTGTCAGCCCAGGGGAAGCTGCAGTATGAGGAGACAGCATGCAGGCTGGCACATGGCTGTAGTGGCCACCCCACTGGAGCTCTCTGCTGGTTAAGCATGGTCCGCCAGCACAGAAGGTATGGTATGGGCCCCCAGGGAACCCGAGACCACCGTGCAAGCAGGAGTAGCCAGGCTGGGGCCCCAGGAGAGGCCAGCAAATCAAGGGGTGCTCAGGTCAGACCTGCCCTGTCTGACAGGCAAGACCACTCTGCAGAGTTCAGATCTGACAGTTCCTCTAGGGTTAACATCTCCTATGGGAGCAAGTCGAGCCTAAAGGGGATAGCCATCCCTGGTTGTACTCTGCTACAGATGCTCCCACATCAAACCCTCTGGGTTGTGCATCAGCCGACTTGCTGCCCCTAACCCTTCTCTAAATAGCTCTCTCTGCCAGCTTGAGTGTCCATGGTGGTCAAGGGGTTCCCTTCTGCCAGGGTTCCAGAGGCTGCGTGAGAGTAGGTTGCTCCTTGCCAGTTCAACTCACCCATTCCTCTGGAGCCAGTGGAAGTCAGGAATGAGTCCTGGTACGCAGTAGCCCCATGCAGGGTTCCCAGCTTTCTCCCTTTTTAACCCCATTTCTTCTTCCACATTTTAACATCTCTGAAATGACTATCCATGATATAATCAATGGTGTCTTACAACTGCTACCAGCAGAACAGCAGTCATGGCATACTAGTCATCCAGGAGGTGTGAACTTGGCTATTAGTCTTGCCGACATGATTGGACAACTGCAACCTCTTGACGTTTCAATCAGTAAACTCTTTAAGAGCCATTCGAGGAAGGAAAATCAGTCTTATTTGTTCCCTGAAAATATTATGTTGATATCTTCTGGTAAGATCAAGAAAGTGCCAGCACCAAAACTTGCAGAATGAGTACTGGAGGCTTAGGGGGAAAAAATCCCAGAAGCATACTGTTATTAGTACTAGAACATTCTACTAAGATATATTGTCATCATCAAAATTATTCAAGAATTTTGAATAGAAATTAATTACTATTATAAATGGGAAAATAACTAGAATAGTGAAACTAGTTTATAGTGAAACTAGTTTATTTCACTGATAATTTACTTTGTATATATACCTATGAGTGATATATATATTTTTAAAACTACATTTTTAAAATCAAAAGGTCTTTCAATATGTATGCAATAAAAATCCTAAGAATTAGAAAGCTTTGTGTCACAGTTTAACTGAAAGTTCTTTTCTTTCTTTTTCTTTCTCTTTCTTAGTGTTTACTAATGGCTTATCTTACATTCAATACTTTGAGAGCAGATGAAATAAATCACTTGTAAAAATACAACACATATCTAAAAAGTGCAAATTTTTTGTTTTCATATGTGAAATATTCATGTGCCACATAATGATATTTCAGCAAATGACGGATCACATATCCAACAGTGAAATTATGATGGAGCTGAAAATTTCCTGTTGCTTAGTGTCATCATAGCCTGAGTAATGTTGTAGCCCTCATAACGTCATAGTATAACTCATTACTCATGCATTGGTGGTAATGCCGTTATAAACAAACCTACTACACTGCTAATCATATAAAAGTATAGCACATACAATTAGGTACAGTACATAATACTTGATAAAACATAAACAACTATGTTACTGGCTTATGTATTTACTATATGTTATTGTAAAGTATATTTTTTCTGCTTATTAAAAAGAAAACTTAACTATAAAATAGCCTCAGGCAGATCCTTCAGGCGGTATTCCAGAATAAGGCATTTTTATCACAGAAGATGAAAACTCTGTGTTATTGCCTCTGAAGACCTTCTGTTGGGACAAGATGTTGAGGTAGAAGACAGTGATATTGATAATCCTGAGCCTGGGTGTGCCTAGGCTAATGTGTGTGTTTTTGTCTTCATTTTAAACAAAAAAGTTTAAAAAGTTAAAAGAAAAATTAGAAAAAGCTTATAAAGATATAAATATTTTTGTACAGCTGTACAATATTTGTGTTCTAAGCTAAATGGTATTATAAAAGAGTCAAAAAGTTTTAAAAAGTTAAAACATTATAAAGTAAAAATTTGCAGTAAGCTAAGGTTAATTTATTATTGGAGAAAAAATTTTTTTATAAATTTAGTGTCCCAAAGTGTACAATGCTTATAAAATGTACAGTAGCATATTAGTCCATTTTCACACTGCTATAAAGAACTACCTGAGACTGGGTAATTTATAAAGAAAACAGGTTTAATTGACTGACAGTTCCGCATGCCTGGGGAGCCCTCAGGAAAGTTACAATCAAGACAGAAGGTGAAGGGGAAGTAAGGCACATCTTACCATAACAAAGCATGAGAGACAGAAGGAGAGCGAGCGAGCAAGCCACACACTTTTAAACCCCCAGATCTCATGAGAACTCACTATCAAAAGAACTGTAAGGGGGAAGTCTGCCCCCATGATTCAATCACCTCCCACCAGGCCCCTCTGACACATGAGGATTACAGTTTGAGATGAGATTTGAGTGGGGATATACAGCCAAACCGTATCAAGTAGTGTACAGTAATGTCCTGGACCTTCACATGCGCTTACCATTCACTCACTGACTCACCCAGATCAACTTCTAGTCCTGCAGGCTCCATTCATGGTAAGTGTCCTATACAGGTATACCATTTTAAAATCTTTTATGCTATCTTTTTACAGTAGTTTTTCTATGTTTAGATATGTTTAGTTACACAAATACTTGCCATTGTGTTCCTATTGCTTATAGAATTCAGTACAGTAACATGCTGCACAGGCTTGTAGCCTAGGAGCAATAGGCTATACCATAGAGCCTACATGTGTAGTAGGCTATAGCATTTAGGTTTGTGTAAGTATACTGTATGATGTTCACACAATGATGAAATTGCCTAACGACACATTTCTCAGAATGTATCCTCATTGTTAAGTGAAACATGACTGAACTGCTATATTCTAGACTTAAAAAATAATGAATTTTTCATCTACATGAATGTTTTGAGCTGGAAAATTATTTTATATAGGGTACTATCCCTCACATTCACGATGTCTAGCATCCCTAACGCCCTTAATGAATACCAGCCGCAGCCCTATTCATCGTAATAACCAAAATTACTCCTGGAAATTTCCCAAATACCCCCTAGAGGGAGGTATGCATATACATTGAGAATCAAGTTTTCTAAATGCCTGTAGCTATGATATTCCCATTCCTGGTCACTAGAGGGAGGAAGTAGTCTTTAGGATGATAATATGATTCTGTTTTGTCTGCCTTCAAAGTTCAAGTTTAAGCTAATATAGATCAGCTTGGCAAAAATAGATCATATTTCAATAAAATGACTGTGGCATAGTTTCTCAACATACATTTGGTACTCTGTGTATTATTACAGTGGAATCACAATCTCTATTTAGGCTATCACTGTTACAAAATTAACATTTACTCAGGCTAATTATCTAGTTGTGATCACTGCCTGTGATAATACTTTGGAAAAAAAGAAAAAAAAAAAAAACTCATATGCTCCTGCTTTCACCAGTCTTAAGAGAAACCAGAGACAAAGGCCCTGACCTGAATGACCCCACACCTTTGTATGCTGGTTAAAGATGCACCCTTTGAAATCAAACAGATCTGACTTCAAGTCCCAGTTCTGTTACTTACTAGCTGTTTAATTTGGGCAAGTCACTTCACCTCTCTAAGCCACAATTTACTCCTATACAAAATGAATATAATAAAACAACTTACAGAATTTTGAAGGTGAAATGAGATATCTATGAAGTGTTTTTCACAGTATGCTTTCAATAAATAGAAGCTGACTTGCTCATTTTTATTATTTTTATACTAAGAATTAAATAATATTGTAGGCAGTATAAAATCAATGTCAAATTCTATTATGGAACTGTAATTGTATAAAAGTTCAGTTCAGAAACAAAAGTCATCCATGTAAAATAAGTGAAAGGTTTGTGGAAGAAAAGAAGAGTTGAATTGGACCAAGTAGGATACCATTTGAATAATCTGAGGAAGTCATGAAACACTGGCACATAGTAATAATGTTTGTCCACTATGTTGCAGTTAATTCCTAATGATTCTAGGCATATGGTATTTTGGGCTAATAGGGAAAACAATCCTTTTTGCTCTAACTAAAGTGCTTTACTACATTCTTCCACATATCACTTTAAAGACTTTATAAAATATCTTAAGAAAAAACTAGCTGCATCAAATATATACTTTTAATAGCTGACTTTAAGCAGACTTGGTTGTTCAAAGTCATATTTTCTGTGAGGAACATACAGTCTGTATTTCAAACCAAGTTTGACCTGAAAATCTTTGCTTATAATAGATTAACACATTAAGTCATCAATATTGGATCAAGACTGGAACACAGGCACTCTCTGAAATCACATTCCAATTGAACATCTACCATGCTAAGAAATGTAAGATATAGAGATGAAGAAGGCACAATCTTCTGCTATGATAGAGCTATACTTTAGTAAAGAACAGCTAAATACAAATAAATAGAGAGTAAAAATTTTCTGGGAAAAGAAAACAATTCTGGAAAAAGAGGGTCCTGAAATATAAGGTGATTACACCTTGTAAACATTCTATTTCTGGGAGCTGTAAGGCCTTAAATAAACAAGCCCACTCTTGCCTAATATACTTAGTGCTCAATGCTTGCCTTGAAATTACATTTCCCTCATTGTTGATGAAATTGGAGAGGAGTTATCAAAACTGACCCAAGAGAAGTTTGGCCATTAAATAAAATGGTTAACAACAAGAACATGTTGTACCATGCACCTGTTTTTAAAGTCATCTGAACACAACTCTTAATTGTATTGTCCGAAGTTAAGTTGGAGTTTGGTGAAGAGGATGATAATTAAGTACTACATGCCTCTTATAAGTAATCGCTCTATTGACTAAACCTCATAAATATACATTGTTTATTTATTAGTGATATCAATAGTTATTTACATCGCAGCAGCCAAACTCCAGAGAAATATTAAAATATTTGAACTGCTTTGGTCCATTCTATTTCTCTGAGGGAAAGTACAACAAAGCAATTTAATTCAGGCAGTAGATATCAAAAATTACATTTTTAAAGACAGGATACAGTTATCTGATAGGATTTGGAGACCTTCTATTGTTTAACATAAACATATCCCTTTTAAAAGCTACTTGTGAATGAATTAGAAATAACTTTCAACTAAGACCAAGCTATTCAAACTTAATTAAGATTTTAGATATATTTTTATGGCGAATTTAGTTACAGGCTGCTTTATTATGGTGCAAGGTGTCTTAGCTGGAAATGAGAAGCCCTAATTGAATGCAGCCCATGTTACTTTTGTCTTGGATAATACACTTCTCTTTCCTGAGCCCCTATTTCCCTATCCATTAAATGGAAATAGTGACACTGAAACTACAAAATGAGAGCATATATGGAAGTTACTGATATATCTAATAATTTGTTGAGATCATGAAGACAGAGATATGTACTTGATGCAGAATTAGATATCCAAAGCCCAAATTGTGACCCCACAGGGTAGGGAACTTATTTGTGATTAATAATATAGGTAAATGTCTTGTTTTGCTTTGTTTTTATAATGGAAACAATTCAGGAAATTGAATCAACAGGAGATGAAGCAGAAGCAGCAACTGAGTTTAGGGCAATGGTTCCCAAATGATTGATAGCAAGCATTAGAATCACTTGGCACATTGGTTAAAACCTGGTTTCTAGGCCTCACCTTCAGAGTTCTGTTTCAGTAGGTCATGGGTGGGGTTCGAAAACCTGCATTTCTAATAAGATCCAAGTGGTGCATATACTGCTGGTCTGGAGAACACTTTGTGATCCACAGCTTTAGGGTAATGGAAAGGAGCAGTTGGAGCTGAAGAAGTCAGAGAAAAGCATCTTGTAAGCATCTAAATGGTCATAAATGGAAAGGGAAGCTCAGAGAGATTCTTGAGAGGGCCCCAGGGAATGTCAATCCTGTTTACAGCACATGTCCTTAGCAGACTTCACTTCAATGACCAGAGGATGACAGACCTCAGTTTGTAAACTAAGAGAATCTTGAGAAAGATCAATTTTGGCCTGGAATTGAAAGAGAAATAAGTTTTTAAAAAGTAATTTCATTATTAGAATTATAAATAAAATCATGCAACAGTAAGAACTTACAAATAAGATCTTGCAAGTAGAGTCAGCAATTTTTACCACAGAGAAGCCAAAAGACTGGAGATGGGCAAATGAAGTTCCATTTTTTAAACTCTCAACGATATTTTAAAATCTATTTATTGAGGTATAATTTACTTACACTAAAATACATAAATCTTAAAATGTATAATTGGTCAAGTTTTGAAAAGTGGATACATCTGTGTTATCACCCAACTCAAGATATAGAGCACTATTACCCCTGCAAATGTGCTCAAAATTTACCGTTACTCCCCTCAACCTTGAGGCTACCATTCCTGGGATTTCTATCACCATAGAAAAGTTTTCTATGCTAGTAAACTTCATATGCATGGAATCATATAATATACTCCTTTGACATCTTTCACTTAACATGTCTCTGGGATTCATCCATGTTGATGATCAATAGGTTGTTCCTCTTTATTGTCGAGTGGTGTTCCATTGTATGAACACACCATAATTTGTCCATTCACTTGCTTGTTGGTGAACATTTGGGCTGTTGCTAGTTTGGGGCTGTTATGAATAAAACTGCTATGGCCATTCTTGTGCTACATGTAGATTATACTTTAATAAAGAAAACAACAAATACCAATTATCTATTAAAACATCTTTGGACACTTTAAAAGAGCAAATAGTGATCAACAGAAGTCAAGCATATCACTAAGAAATCATTTCCTTTTCTGACAAGGGAATATCAAAGATGACACCTGCTGTTAGGAGTTTTAAAGAGCTCTTTTGCTGAATTCAGGTTAATTCCATTCTGCAAGACCACAGGGGGAAAACTATGAAATAGATATCCTGAAACTCCACGATATACCAGGCTCTTTGCAATAGCTGGATGCTTATAAGTTGGCAAATTTGAGTCAATTTGACAAAACTAGGAAGGCAGTATGTATTCCCTAACTTAAGGAGTTCAAGAAAAGGTAATCCATGATTCTCAAACTCAGCTGCACCTGAGGCTGTAATTTAATTGGTTTGGAGTACAGTCTGGGCATCAGTATTTTTTGAAAGTTCAAAGCTATATATAAAATGATCAGCCAGGTTTGATAACCATGAAGCTACATGACTATTTGTCTGAAAGTAAATTAAATGAGAAATTAAAACTGAGAGGAAGATAAATGGAAATTTTAATTGATTGCATATTATATGCTAGACATGATGCTTGCTGTTTGTCTAACCTCTTTATTATATTAATACTTGAAATCTCTTAGCACAGTGTCAGGCACAAAGTCAGCTCTCAGATGTTTCTGTTGTTATCCTCTCTGTAACCTTATAATGCAGTCTCCAAATGCATCCTAAAACATTAGCTTATACTGCAAGTTTTATTAACCCTACATTATGGATAAGGAAACCAAGACTCAGAGTAGTTTATTTTGGCAAACGCCATACGTGGTAATTATAAAACCGGGATTTAATCCTAATTTACAGCTAGTATGCCTTCTCTGCCCATCAGGTCATATATAAGACATGTAGGTATTCACAAAAATTAGTAGCTTAGCTGAATAACCCTTTCCTTTTTAATTAAACCGTTTCCTTTTACCTGTTCTCAAAGAAATTACCTTAAATACAAATCCTAAAAAAAGTGAAGCCAAAAAGTAGACATCCACGTTTTTCCTAATGTGGCTTGATAGAAACTCCTCTGTAGGTCTTGACAACCTCTGAGGTCAGAGGGAATGGATTAAGATGGCCCTTCAGAGCTTAAAGCACTTAACATGGAGGAAGTACTGCTTCCAAGTAAAACACCTCCCATAATAATAAATGCAGAGAGAGCATACCTGTCACTTCTATATAGTCTAGGATTTTAATTATATAATAATGTTGAAGGAAAGGAAGTCAGTCCTGAGGGGGATGGTCAACTCCTCTCAGCCAGGCTGGTCCTCTCTGAGTTTGCTTGTTGATGTTTTGAATGTGTATATTTGCTAGAGAAAAAGAGGAAACATTCAAGGAATGGTACCCCCCTCAATGAGTCTGAGTTCCTCAAGGGCAAAGACAACCTTTATTATCCCATTCAATCCTTACTTATGCTAGTATTCAATAAACAACTACTGCAAGATTACAATTACAGACCACTAATTTTCAAAAAGTATGCTTCTTCAAGTAGTACGCATTAATTGAACTGACTTAAGGCAGAGCTAGACTCAGATATTTTCCTTTTCTGTTGCTAGCCAACTGGTAAAATACAACTGAAAATATTTTCTGAACATCATGTACATTTGTAAACTAAAAATAGAGCATTTGGTTGGGTACGGTGGCTCACACCTGTAATCCCAGCACTTTGGGAGGCCAAGGCAGGCGCATCACCTGAGGTCGGGAGTTTGAGACCAGCCTGACCAACATGGAGAAACCCCATCTCTACTAAAAACACAAAATTAGCCGGGCATGGTGGCGCATGCCTATAATCCCAGTTCCTGGGGAGGCTGAGGCAGGATAATCCCTTGAACCCAGGAGGTGGAGGTTGCAGTGAGCTGGAAGGTCGCCTTCTGCCGAGATCATGCCATTGCACTCCAGCCTGGGCAACAAGAGCAAAACTCCGTCTCAAAAAATAAAAAATAAAAAAAAGAGCATTTTACTTTAGAAAATATGAATATATGAGTCTTAAATGTTACTAAAAATTAAACCAATATAACTGTGTCGATTTGGCATCCAAATCTACCCTACCTATATCAAAAAAGTGTTGCACAGTACATTTTGCAAAATATTCAATGCATCTGAAGTACTCAAGAACAGTTCATTAAAGAAATTTTACTCACCTTCTTTTTACCCACTGGCCTTGCATTTTAGCAAGATAACCCTTATCTTAGTCACAAGAAGTTTCAGGAGAAGAAAGTATTAACATGTTTAATTTTTAGATATTTTATATGCTTTCAGTTATTCCTCAGGAAGTCAAGAGTCATGCTGTCCTATATAATTTTAGATTTACTAGTAGCCACATTAAACAATGGCAAAATGAGGATAATTTTTCAATATATTTTAACACAATGTCAAAAATATTTCAACATGCCATCAATCTGAAAAAAATTGAGATATTTTAACATTTTTCTTTCCATACTGTCTTCAAACTCCAGTGTGAATTTTCTATTTATAGATCTCAATTCAGACTAATCACATTTCAAGTGCTCAATAGCCACTGGTGGCTAAAGGTACGGTATTGGACAACACACATCTAGAGTCTAATCCCCTTCTATCTCCAGTATAATCAACTTAAAATGTACCAAGTGTATAAAAGGCGACCCGAAATTAAGTAGTGCTCTGTTAAAATGCAAGTGAAAGATTAAATGTCAAAAGTGTTTGGACCTTTTCTAATGACTAAAAGGGGAAATATTGTTATTTAGGAATGCCTTTGCATATCTTTTTGACATTTTTCCATTTGCTCACTAAGTCTTTCTGAGCACTAGGTTATTTTGTTCTTTTTCCCCATCTGAGTTATTTTGTCATTCAATATTTATCTGCTGACAACTGTGTGCAAAACATTATACTAGATGGGCCAGGCGTGGTGGCTCACGCCTGTAATCCCAGCACTTTGGGAGCCTGAGGCGGGCGGATCACGAGGTCAGGAGATGGAGACCATCCTGGCTAACATGGTGAAACCCTATCTCTACCAAAAATACAAAAAATTAGCAAGGCATGGTGGCACGCGCCTGTCGTCCCAGCTACTCAGGAGGCTGAAGCTGGAGAACTGCTTTAACTAGGGAGGCGGAAGTTGCAGTGAGCCCAGATCCTGCCACTGCACTCCAACCTGGGCAAGAGTGAGACTCTATCTCAAAAAGAAAAAACATTATGCTAGATGCAACGAACCATGTAAAATACACTGCATCTCCACTTTCACAAAGTTTCCAAACTGCTAAGAGAGGAAAAGAGTAAACATGTGAAAAACATAAAAATATAATCTCTGTATTTTATTTTACTGTATCACTCTGTCGATTCTTTATCAGTCCTTCCCCAGTTCCCCAATGAAGGAAATGGACTTTATCTTCTTACTGTTTTTCTCTATTTGTGGAATTCACTGTAATGAATAATTATGTGTTATTTTCTGGAACAGAGGTCCCTGCAAAGTACACTAAGTGCATAAAGAAACATTTATCTCCTCTACAGGGAATATAAAGACTAAAAGGCAGAGGAATTACCAAGGGCAGGCCTTGAAGGATCTGATAGAAGAGAGTGGTGAGGAAGTCTGAAGGAAAAAAAACGGAAGTTTTCACAGATGAGAAAGTATGAAAATGAGGAATACATCACATATGATAGGTACTCCCTTCATACAAGTTAATAAAAAGAAGAGCCTGAATAACCTGAGAATATAATTTATGGAGATAGAAATGGAGGATTTGAGCAACTGAAGGGGAGGTGGTGCTGCATAAGCTATATGGAAAAAAGTGACTAAGCAGTTGCAACTGCTAACATTTTAAAGCAAACTACCTTGGAAGATACCAAACGTACCATGCCCTGTTTTCTTCTCTTTGGGATAAGGTCTATTGCGTCCCTTTAAGGACTTTAATGATTCCATAATTTTTAATTAACATGAATTTAAGGATTTTAATGATTTTAATCCATTAAGGTCTTTAATGGATTATAGGACTTTAATGATTCCATACTTTTTAATTAACATGAACAATTTCATTCAAGCATAACATTTATGGGTAAGGTGAAAAATAAGAAATCTAGCAGAACAACATGCTTTTATTTTACCATCATGCATAAAAAGGAAGACAAATATGCCAATGGTACACTTCCAATTTGTCAGAGCAATTTCACAGTATTTAAGCAATTTAGGAAAAAAGACACATCACTTACTAAGTTGTTACCAGGGAAAATTATCATGTAAGACAATCAAATTAAACCACACTTTTGTAGATTATTTTTCCATGAAGGCAATTTGACACGCCTAACAAAGACCAAGTTGTTCAAACTATGTTTCTAGGAATATAGTTTAACAGAAACAAGAACAAGTTGAAAACTGTTATGAATATTCATATGTCTCTATATTGTACAGGAAAGTAAAGACTATTGTTCTTCCAAATGTTCCCAATTGAAATCAAAAGAATGTCTGCACAGCTCAATTTTCACAATAAGTTTAGAAACAGAAAAAAAATAAGATTTTACTAAATCCTAATGAAATAACAATCTTCCACATAAATCAGGTCACAAAACAAGCAAGCAAGCATTCAAACTTGCGTTGTGTTTCTTTAAAGAACCCTTGTCTAGGCAACATATTTAACACTTTAACCCCTTCAATTCTCCTTTAGCAATCCTGAAAAGAATTTCTCCATTCATCACCATTTAGGAGTAAGTACTCCTACCTCGAAGGCTCTTAACGTCAGCACAGTCTTCATTCTAGGCCCAATTTTTACCTGGCCCATGCCTCTAGCCTTTTGTTCAGTTTCCCCTGCTTAGGGCACCCATCACAATCTCTTTAGTTCCTCCACCCATTATAAACTAGATCTCACCTTTCATCCCATGTAGACGTGTCTCCCTTTAAATATTCTAGGAGCTGATAAAAGGGCTAGGAAGTAGGAAGTTGGGAAGAAAGAAAGGGGTGGGGGCATAAGAGCTTTAGCACTCTATTTTACAGGACAACTTGTTTGTCTCTGAAAATGACAGAACCAAAATGAAATTAAAAGCTTGCTTTTACAAATATTTCTGAGCTAATACTTAAGAGAGAGGAGTGGGAGGCTGAGGCGGGCAGATCACGAGGTCAGGGGTTCGAGACCAGCGTGGCCAGCATGGTGAAACCCCCATCTCTACTAAAAATACAAAAATTAGCCCAGCATGGCAGTGCGCACTCGTAGTCCCAGCTACTCGGGAGGCTGAGGCAGGAGACTCGCTTGAACCCGGGAAGTGGAGGTTGCAGTGAGCCGAGATCGCACCACTGTACTTCAACCTGGGCGACAGAGCAAGACTCCGTCTCAAAAAAAAAAAAAAAAAGGCAGAGGAAAAGAGGGAGAGAGGGACCTTGGCAGGGGCCAATGCAGGGCAGGTAGCAATAGAAAGTGACTAGAGGTGAAGGAAGAGCAATAAAGTAGCATAAATCACACAAAACAAGCGGCTCACTGCTTTTCTCTTGAGTTCATTAACGTCCAGTAACTGTCCACAGGGCATGTGCCCTTACTTCACGATGCAGAGCTGAGTAGGTGGAATAGGCTCCCAAAGGTAGAAATCCAGGTGATAGCAACCAGTTCAGAGGCCCTGGGAATAAACAGCGTCCAAGCAGTGCAGATAAAGGCAGTACAATCTACAGTATCATTTGTTGGCTTACAAGTAGCGTGAAGGATGACCTCGTAGCATGTGATATTCCAGAACAGCATGAAGGTCATATGGAAGTGGAGACGCATACCCACCACCGTCTCAAGGTTGGTTGAGAGAACTGAATATCCAAAGGAAAGAGGGTGCAGAAAAGTCAGCAAAAACAAAACACAGTAGAAGACATACCCATTGCTGATGCCCAAGCACAAGTCCAGCAGAAGGTGGTAGGAGACCTTGTGCAGGAGTATTCCCAAGGGCAAATGTTAACCAGACTGGAACCCAAAGGGCCTCGGGATCTCTACTGGCTCCCTTAGTGGGCGACGTCTGGCTCTACGGACTCCTTCACGCAACAGGTAGTATTGCAGTGGATTTGGCCACAGATCCTCTTTAATAATCTCAGCAATTTTGTCGGACTCTGGAAGGCTGTGGTCTGAAAACCAGGTGAAGAAGCTGCAGATGAGGTCTTGGTTTCTGCGAATGAAGGACTGGGGTTCATGCCCCCTGCGCCATATAATTGGAGTAGAAAGAGACACCACTCGGCCGGAGGATCTTACCTCATATTCCTTGACAATCAGCTTGTTTCTGAAGTAGGGGTTTCTTCTAAAGAAGAACTTGAACTTGCAGCCGGTTCTAGGGTGTCTGAGTTCCTTCACCTCTAAATTGGTTATGTACCTTAACATCTCTGCATCTTGGCCCCTAATCATGGAGGACAACTGGGGATGGTTTCGAAAAGCCGTCATCCAGAAGCCCGGGATATTCTGAATGATGTAGTTCCTCCGCTCCAGGTAGTGTCGACGCATCCGCCCAAACTTGTGCTCCAGCTGTTGGAAGGCCCTGTCGGCCTGAGCATTCACAGTGTCCAGTTCCAGCTGGATGGCCTCCAGAGGGTCCATGCGGAGAGCCTCATGCAGAGGCCAGGGCCCGTCCTCCTCCCTCGCCGCCTCCTCCACTCTATCTTCCTCCGCCACTTCTATTTCTTCACCTTCCGGCAGCTGCTCCTCTACCTCCATCTGCTCCTCCACTACCTCCTTCTCCGCCAGGCCTTCCTTCACCACCACCTCAGCGCTCTCCCCCTCAGCCACGGCTGCTGAGACAGTGGCGCACTTTCCTGTCTTCACCTCCTCGGTGTCGTTCTCGGCCCCCGCCCCCGCCGGCAGCTCAGACGCGGATCTCTCGGCGCCACAGATTTCTAGGGCCTTCTCTCCACCCTGAACGCCCTTTTTCAAGCTGCGGTCCACTGCCACCACCACCACAGAAGCGGCTGCCAGGCCCTCAGCGGGAGGCTGGCCCTCTTCCTGCCCGGCTTTGATCGCCACATGACCGCGACCCCCAATAACTCGGATCTGGGGAGTACTGCCACGGCCCGCGGGATCCTGAGGGACGCCCCCCTCCTCTGAAGGCTGTGGAGGCGGGAGCGCGATGGTCTCCGAGCCTCCCTCACCCGGCTCCGCCATCACCTGTGTCGCCTCGCTTTGGTCGCGGAGCTTCAGGCACTGCTGTGCGTCCGGGTCGCTCGGGAGGTGGTCAGAAATAATGATGCTGTGGGTTTGGAGGGGAGGGGTCCTCTCGACCCCATCCACGCCGCTCATGTTGGTAACAGTCGGACCAACCGCAGGTGAACGCCCGTTTTCCTCAGAGAAGCCGAGCTCGGAGATAACCGCCGCTCGCACCGCCCACCCGCCAGTCTCACTAACATCTCCGCGGCGGTGTCGTCAGGAATGCAGATCTCACGGTATCGCGAGAACTTGCTGAGCCCGGGATTGGTTCCGCCGCTCCCTGCCAGCCAACCGGATTCTCTGGGCTTTACTTCTGTGAATTTACCCATAGCAACAGTAATTTTAACTACGTAAATAAATGTAGATTGTGCTGAGTCTGAAAGCACTGACGACCCACCTTGAGATGCATCTGGAGACTGCCCCCAGCATGTAGGAGCGGTTGTAAAATCACAGCCGTAACAGTGCCTGCTCTCCAGTGTCTGAAAACAAATGTTTTTCTGGTCTTCACTTTTTTGAGGCTATTAATCTTGAAAAGAAGTATTTTGCTCCTAGTTACGTGGAGTAACTAATGTTTCCCTCTTCTTAGTAAAAGTGACATAAAAATGTCAAGTCTAGCCTCTACGATTACTGGGGTAAAAAAAGCTACTCAGCTTCCTTACCACTAAAGCGATGCTTATTATTCATTGCTAATTTTTTATGTATGATCTGCATCAAATAAGAGTTTGTGCTGCATAATATCTGTAGGAATTAAGCCAGGATCAGTTTGCTAAATGTTGTTTCATGCCTCCTCACTGCAAGAAAGAGAAAATAATAACTATTTCCAGCCCCATGAACTTAATTTGTTATCATATTTAGTTATGTAAGATAGGAATGTTTGGCTCTAATGAAGCATGTGTCTTTAGCAATCAGCTAAGAGTTCATTAGAGGGGAATGTTAATGTCTCTGGTTGAAGTGTTCCAGTTTTTTGGCTTGTGAGTTAAACTGGTGCTATCTTAGAGAGTTACAAGGCCTCAGAGAAATATCAGTAGGGGGAGCAACATACCACCAGTTTGTGAGGAAAGGCTAGTTAAAATGGACAACAAAGATGGCCTTGAAGTAGAAAACAAACTTGCAAAGGGCAACATGCAGCTGGTTGACTCAAGGCGTAAAAGAGGCAAACCTTATTTTCTACTTAATTTGCTTCGTGTGGTAGTAAGCTGATGGCCCTCAGAGATGTACCAGTCTTAGTTATGTGGCTAAAGGGACTTTGCAGATATGATTAAGTTAAAGGTTTGGAGATGAGAAGATGATTCTGGATTATACAGATGGGCCCTATGGAATTACATTTCTTATAAGAAGGAGGCAGGAGGGTCAGAGAAGATGAGAGGACGAAAGCACAGAGAGAGGGAAAGAATGGTGGAGAATAGGAGGGGGAGGGAGGAAAGGGAAATCGCTATGTTGCAGGCTTTGAAGATGGAGGAAGGAGCCAGGATCGTCGGAATAAAGGCAGCCTCTAGAAGCTTGAAAGGTAAGGAAATAGATTCTATCCTAGAGCCTCCAAAGGAATGCCAACACCTTGAGGTTATTACCTCTAACCTCCAGCACTATAAGATAATAAATTTGTGTATTTTAAGCTATTAAATTTGTGATAATTTGTTACAGAAGCAATATTAAATGAATACACTTTGGATTAAGGTTTGGTTGCATCTATGGGTGCCTCAAATTGTTTCTAATTTGCCCCTTCTACCTTGCTCATTGCTTCCCATGAGTTTCTGCCCAACAGCTGTGATGTATTACAGCTTGAATCTGTCTTTCAATATCAAGACCAGATATACACCTAGGCAATACACAGAGACAAAATTAAAGCCTAAACATACCACAAATGATATCTGAGGAGACCGTAAACTGCAAGAGGACAAGATCATGGTTTTGTTTCCCTCTGTTTATCGAGTGCCTAGCACACTACCTTGCACAGTATCCCATAGATTATTAAAATGTTAAATAAAGGAGCAAATGAGCAGAAAACAGTTTCTCTTGCTTACAACTTGCTGCTTGCAGAAGACAAGTAAGGGGCATATGGGTTGTCACCTGCTCTCCTTCCTATCTGCCACTGGCAAAACAGAGAGCTGCTCTATTGTATATAGTAATAGATTCTTACTCAGGAGAATAAATTTCTATATATGCTTCAAAGGCTCTAAAAGGATAGGAAAAACACAGAGAAAACAATTTTATTTTACAAATAATTTAAGTTTCTGTGGTCACACTGTGTGACAAACAAACTCTGAAAAGACCAGTATATTTAGGTGAGTTTACATATCAAAACCTCGGACTACCAATACTGTATTTCCAATTCTTCTCTCCTTTCTGGAAAAGTCAAGGTAATCATTTCAGGCCTTACTTCTTTTCTGTCAAAAGAAATATAGAGTGCTTTCTTCTCTACAAGTGATGGAGCCTGTTATGCATGGCTGGAATTACTTTTGGTATAAATAAAAAGCAATAATGAAACTTTTCACAAAGCCTGTTTCTAATTGCCGTGAAATCATCTTCTATATTGAACTGGTATAATTTCATTCGGCCTAAAGTGGAAACTTTTATTATTCCAATAAGCCTTCTAGTTTTTTAAGCAGAAAAGAGTGTCAGGCTTGGACCAATCCTAGAATGTAGATGACTTTGTCAAAGAAGCCGTTATATAATTAGTGTAATTAACACTCTTACCAATGATGCTAGGAAAACTCTAATTAGGATCATGTAAGTATAATCAGGACTCTGCTGAATGTAATTTCCCCCAAATAGCATTGAGACTCTTTAAAGGAACTCTTCCTTCTCTTCTTGTCAGAACATTTGTAAAGCTGTGATAAGGAATATTTGAATATACAGAGAATGTGAGATAAAATTAGAAGTACTATATCTCATGTTCTCTAAAACCACATTAGAGAAGTGATTATGATTAAAACTATTCCTTGTAGGTAATGGACAGCTCAGGTTACGATTGCTTTTGGACAAGTGCTCAGGAGAAGGGTCAGTAAAGGGCAACGATTTTAGAGGGAAAAGCAAATATGCATACTTTATGTCCTATTTTTTTTAAAGAAAGAATCTTTGCTTAGAAGGAGGAACTCTCTAGGAATGTCAACATGCATCAAGGCTCACGTGCTCAGGGAGTTATTCTGCCATACAGGCAAAGCTGTGGTTGCTATTCAACACAGAATATTGTACTTATTATAGTAGGACTATTACTTGTGGATTTTTTGTTTACCTTTTTGTATCTAAAAGGCTTAAAAAGGGTATCTGTTTCTTTTACATGACACAGGTTATCCTACTATCTGAGAATTCTCTTTCTAGGTAGATATTACACTTTCTCTAAGGCTTACCAAAAACCTGTCTTACTTTAGAATGTGCTAGGCATTTTACGTGCATTAAATTGTCAAATTTCATAAAAGAGGAAACAGTAACACTGAGAGGCTAACTAACAAGTCATACATACAGTAACTGGTAAATTCTCCCTTCTCCTGGGTGCCTCTTTCCTAAGTACCCTATGGCTGCTTAATCTTCCTCACCTGAATTCCTGCAACTCTTTTATGAGCTGCACATGCAATTTAGCACTTAATTATGCTTTTCCTCTTAGTGACTAGTTGATTCACATGTGTCAGTCTCATCATCCCAGCATTCCAGCATCATCTCATGGGATGAGAGCACAGTTGCAGCTTCTTTTGCCTTTACTCATCATAGCATGGGGCTCAGATTTGGGTAAATTCTTTTTTTTTTTTTTTTTTTTTGAGATGGAGTCTCGCTCTGTCGCCCAGGCTGGAGTGCAGTGGCATGATCTTGCCTCACTGCAACCTCCACCTCCCAGTTTCAAGCAATGCTCCTGCCTCAGCCTCCCATGTAGCTGGCACTACAGACGCTGGCCACCACGCATGGCTAATTTTTGTATTTTTAGTAGAGACGGGGTTTCACCATGTTGGTCAGGCTGGTCTCGAATTTCTGACCTCAGGTGATCCGCCTGCCTCAGTCTCCCAAAGTGCTGGGATTACAGGCATGAGCCACCATGCCCGGATAGATTTGGGTAGATTCTTAACAATATTTGTTGATTTGAATAAAATAAACTTTAAATTATCTTACAAAAACTAACAGTGTATCTGTACCAGCATTATATTTTATTTGCAGAGGAAATATATTTTGACTATGCTTCATATATCACCTTTTTGCACTTTAAAATATAGGATAAATTGCCCCATGACAGAGCATTTCTGTGGCAATTCACAAAAAAACTTCACACCCCCAAAGATAGTTGAATCTTTTCTAATACGGTTCTATGGGAAAACATCTGCAAAAAGCCCTGAGGTTTTTCTCCATAATATCAAGGAATCATAGATTCTTTGGGAATGATTTCTTGGGTAGCAAGGAGTTTAGCAGAAGTTCAGACATTTTTGTTTTGCAGAAAGGTAGGTTTTACCATTATAATTAATGATAGCTTTCACTTATTTACTGCTCCTGATGTACCAGCCACTTTTATAAACAACATCCAGTATGTCACATCTTTTAGTTGTCATGAGAACACCATGAGGTATGCATTTATGACCTTCATTTTACTCAATAGGAAACCGAGGCAAAGAGAGACTGTCACTTGGCCAAAATGATACAGAAAGTAATAGATCCATGATTCGAACCCAGAAAGTTTGTCTCAAAAGCCTGTACTCTCTGAATAAGCGTGAACTCACTTTTTAAAAAATTATTATTATACTTTAAGTTCTAGGGTACATGTGCTCAATGTGCAGGTTTGTTACATATGTATACATGTGTCATGTTGGTGTGCTGCACCTGTTAACTTGTTTACTTGTCATTTACATTAAGTGTATCTCCTAATTCTATCCCTACCCCTCCCTCCGACCCCACCACAGGCCCTGGTGTGTGATGTTGCCCGCCCTGTGTCCAAGTGTTCTTATTGTTCAATTCCCACCTATGAGTGAGAATATGCGGTGTTTGGTTTTCTGTCCTTGTGATAGTTTGCTGAGAATGATGGTTTCCAGCTTCATCCATGTCCCTACAAAGGACATGAACTCATCCTTCTTTATGACTGCATAGTATTCCAT
>NW_012107397.1:102195-104238 GCF_000951045.1 Mandrillus leucophaeus
AATTGTGAATGGGAGGTGAACTCACTTTCTTAAAATGAGTAACGATCCTTGATGTTAAATTGATACACAATTTTCTTCTCTCTTCCCTCTTTCCCCTATCCACAAGCATATTAATATAATATTTGTAAGGAAAGTACCCAAATATTTTCTTTATTTTCAGAGGAGAGGTAGTTATTGATGATCCCCAAATTCAGTATTTTCTTAACTCTATCACACTGAATGCCATCTTTTTGTAACAGATATCTTCTAAAAGAGTCTTTACTTTCCTGAAATGAAATTTATAGATAATATAACCCACCTACACATGTAAATAGAAAAACATCAATATAATGACATCATAAAAGAGAAATAAAAGCAATTTATACTAGTGCCTATTTTGATATGTAAGGACATTAACATTGCCTACACTGTAAGAAATAGCAAAGTCATTAGAAAGTTATACTCATTGATATAATCACCATGGATGGAGTATGGGTATGTTCTACTTGTGATTCAAATACCTTGGTGATGAGGTTTTCTGAAATGGTGACCCAATCTCTGTTAAGTTCTGTAAAAGAAAAGGGAAAAGCTCCCCTTGGTACATGTTAATGTATTTCTTCCATTATAGGAAATACATTTCACATTTCTTAAATCAGAATGTGTCTTACAAGCACAGTCAGCCATGTGTCAGTCATTACATCATTGCCATCATCACTGCCTGAGCATGTGTGAACCCGGTTATTGTTACCAATTTCATTTCTGGACAAACTAAAGACCATCTGAAGAAAGAATATGTGCTGTTTGTTGTCTTAAAACTTTCCATTAATCTCCTTGGAAGACTCAAAAGAGTATCCACATCAAAACTTACGTAATTTGTGGCTTGAATGAAAACTCTTCTAGACAGAAGAGTTGAACACTGTTTTAGGAAATATTGCATCATTAAAACACTTGATAGCAGAGAGGATAGTATTGTTTGGAAAAAAATATGGAATTTGACAACCCTGAGCCAAACTTTCAGTAAATTTTCTGAATATGAAGAAGTTTTAAGAATACCTTAACAGTTTATTTTGCTTTTCTCTTTCCTTCCATATATTTCCAAGTATGATATTTTATTTCTGTCTAACTAAGCCTAAAAGAGTCCTTTTTAAAAACATAAAATAATTATGTATAAGAATGCATCATGTCACAGTTTAATTGGCAGTGTTTTTCTCCTTGTCTTCCTTTCTTGGTGATACTTAAATAATACTATGTTTCACAATTGATGTCTCAAATTAGATGAAATACCATAATTTCCTTCCTGGAAAGCTTATTGCACATTAAATCAGTGTAAACGTATTTAGTGGTTATATGTAAAATGATGTTAAATTCCAGGCTCAGATAAATATAAATAGGTTTTCCCTCTGGGAAGGAGGACATTTTTTGTTGAGGGAGACTTCCCTTGGATAGTATGATATCTAGCATCCATGACCCCACCTAATAAAAGTAGAAACTCTCATTTTTTGTGATTACTAAAATTCGCATCTACAAACTTCCAAGAGATCCTTAAGGATGGTACCGCTCCTGCTGAGGCTGTCACTTTTAAATACATGCTAGGCATGTCATTCCTATTGATGCTCACTAGAGGGAGCAACTGGTCTTTAAGAAAGTGATGTATCTAGTCTGTGATGGAAGAACTATGGAATGATCTTTCACTGTAAATTAAATACTTTTTTATTTAAATTGAATCACAAACTTTTATTCCCACTCAGTTGTAATTGTTACAATGTATTTTTCTCAGACAGGTTTAGGTTTTTTATGATGGCTCCAATACTCAAATTGTGTTTACGTATCTCACAGGAGCCTGCCTACAAGGTCGCTACCCAGTCATGAATCTGATTTCAAGTTCCAGCTCTCCTACTCACTAGCTGTTTGACTGGAGCTAGTCACTTCATCTTTCTGAGCCACAATTTCCTCATAGGTAAAAATGGAGATTATAATACATACTTCACAAGCCTATTATGACAATGAAATAAGATGTGTATAAAGTGTTTAGTACTATTAGCTTTCAGTGAACAGAAGATGGTA
>NW_012107397.1:104779-118634 GCF_000951045.1 Mandrillus leucophaeus
AGACTCCAAAAAAAAAAAAAAAAAAAAATTCAGTTCTGTCCAATACTATAGCCACTAGCCATATATGTCTATTTTGATTTAAATTAATTAAAATTAAGTAAACGTAAAAAATTCAGTTTATCAGTCACACTAATTACATTTCAAGTACTTATTAGCAGCGTCTGGCTAGTGGCTGCTATACTGGATCTCATGCAACATTTCATCATGGCAAAAAGTTTGTTGGACAACATTATTCTAGACATAAAGTATCTTCAAGTGGTGGAAAAAGGTGTAGTTGCTGGAACTAAAATGCCATACCACAGAGGTAGCAGGCACACACTTTATAAGAGTCTGAAGGGAAAAAAATGCCTTTTGAAATTCATGCTAGCAGCATTTTTTGAGCAAAAATTTTGTGTGTTTATAATTGGGAGTAAATAAGTAGAAGTACTTATCCACTAGCTTACATAACATAAAAAGGCTAATCCAAATATTATGGTCCTTCACTATAAAACTTACATATTTAAAATAAGTTACAAAAGCATCTGAGAGAGAGAGGAATGAAGCTAAATGGGTCAAATTCAGGAAGTGTTAGTTGAAAATATGTGTAATTAAATTAGTTATGTAAATAGTCAATAAAATGTGTGCTTGGTGGGACAAATCCCTACTGTATTTTTAGCAAGGTAAAATGGCAAGGTATAATAATTTAAAAGAAAATTTTAAAATAATGTACATGAAACAATGAAAATGCTTGCATAGATTTTCAAAAGTCACTATGAATCATAGTGATTTGTTTGTTACTATACCAAAAATTGACAGTCAAGCCATTTAATAAACATGACTGTTATATGTAAAAGCATCTCAGTATCCTAAGATTAAGCAATTGCATACAAAGGAAATATTTCTGTGTATTTTTTAGGTAGTATGATATTTAGATCTGCAGCTAAAACTCTTTAAACATTTTGTTAGTTGCCATTCATTTAAAACTCCAGAGCTCATGTATCATCTTACAAAAATACTAGAAATTTCTTTTTTAAATGGAAATATAGTCCTAGGGTCAAAGAACCTTTTCAGAACAACTAGACGTTCATGATAAAAAATAAAAATTAAAAAATAAAGAAAACCAGGTCTCTTGTTTTAAAACAAAATTTCATCAAGGTCATTTACTACTTTCCACATACAAATTAATTCAATATGAAAAGTTCATATTACGGTATCCAGCTTAATACTTTGGTTGTCATAACACATCATCCGTTAGGTGAGAACTCTGCCTTGTGAATTCTTTGGCTCTAAGACTATATCATAACTTCACTTGGTTTGTAAGCAAGCCATTCTATGCACATCTGTTTTAAAAATGTGAAAGGCTGATTTGAAAAATACCGTCATTCATTCATCATCATAAATAGAAATACTTATATTTATTGAGTATTTACTATGTAAGAGATACTGTGTTAAATGCTTTTCATATATTAATTGCCTCACCCCTCCATGACATAGGTAGTATTCACCCTATTGTGAAGATTAAGAAATCCCAGAGATATCAGGTGACCTGCCTAAAGTTACATGACTAAGAAGTAATGGAGTAGGGATATAAACACAGTTTATTGGCTTCAAAGCTCTTTCTACTATGCCATGTTGCTTTTCTGATTTCTTGAAATCTTTGGCAGTAACCAGGAACTCAAAGGTTACTGCCACCTATTTTCTAATAACTTCATTTTCTTGGATCTGTATCATTAGTGCCTAGCACCTGGAAGATTCTTAGGCAGTATTGGCTGCATTGATTGAATGATTCCACACAGATGGCTAGCTTAAACAGCCATGGAAACTTTAATTATGATGTGTTAATCTAAATAGGACATATGGTTTTTAGGAGATAAGTGCCCTCAGGGGAGGCATTTACTAAATATGGCGTAGATTTAAAAAATAATATATCCTGCTACTGCTGATATTTCTAAATTAACAGTATTTCTAGATTCTTATACTTGGGGTTCAGAGATTTCACTTGCTGATTAATTCAAGGATATAAGAGCTCTAGTGAATAAATATTTTATTAATTTGTACTGTTCTACACTCAGGAGCAATTATTGAAAATTAAGGTTTGTTATCAGGAAATACATGAAGTCCTATTTGGGAATAATTCCTTAAAACTCATCCTGAGAAGACACAGTCTGTGTCCTTCCCACTTAGTATATCATCTACCCATTTGTGGTCTCTCATAATTGGAAATATTTCCCTAATTCCAAAAGCAGAAAGGAATCCTCTTAACTGCTAACTTCTCTCCCAAAGGGAGAAACTTTTTCCAGCCAACCTCAGTGAAATCGTTGATTGAATGCTGATCCTAGAACTTCATTATGAATGCAAAAAAGTAAACAAAGCAACCATTCTAAGTTTGCTCAATTTTCTAGCCACCATTGTGCTCTGCAGCATCATCTGTAGCACAGAAGATTGGAGACATAGACCTGAGACCAGACCACTTCATCTGTTCTTTCCAAACTCTCTAAATTCAAAACATTTGTTGGTGTTTATTATATGCAGGACACAAGAGTTGTGTGATGACATACAAAAATCTGAAAGACATGGACTTTGTTCATTGGGTACCACAGTGTTGTGGAGAAGATAGACACAGAAACAAATAATACCAGATGAAACCATTATAATACCAGATGATACCAATAATCATAATACTAGGAGAGTGTTGTCCCAGCAAGAGAGATGTGGACAAAGGGCTTTGGCTGCACAGAATAGGAAATTTGTATTCCTATAATTGGTAAGAGAGCTGGGTAAGAATTCAGAGGTGATAATTTTGAGATGAGTCCTAATAAGAAAAATAAAATTGTAATAAGAGAGAGTGGGTGAAAATTCCAGGTTGACTAAAATACCCTGAACAAAGACTCAAATACAAGTGGAAGTCCAGCCGGCATAGGGAAATGGCTGAAAGACAGGGAGATTAGTTGGAGGTAATGGTTAGGTAAAATGGAATCTGATAGTTAAAGGCTTTTTATTATACATTATTATATGTTTATGATATATTAAATACAATTATATATATAAATGTTTGTTAATCCTATGGGTATTAGAGGATAATGGAGGCTTTTAAACAGGGGATTGGCATGGACTGTGTCAGAAAATATTAATTGCCATATGGAAAATGATATGAAGTTTATATGATTAAAGGCTGGGATATCAGTTGTGAAGTATTATAAAAATGCAGGCAAGGGTAGATGAGGATATCTTTAGGAATGTGGTAAGTAACAACAGAATTTTTCAGATAAATTGTAGAACCAATTGAAAAACTAGATATGAAAGTAGGCAAGAAGTTAAGGAAGACTGATTTGTTCAGTTTGGGTGACAAGGATGGGTGGAAATGTGATTGAGTTATGGGATACAGGAAGAAGATTGGGTTATAGTGAGAGAGGAGAGATAACAGTTCAGCTACAGACAAGGAGAGTTTCATGTGACTCTAGGGAGATGGTGGGTATTTGTAGATCAGATAGATTTGGGTATTTGTAGAGCAGGAGAAGAGTGGGGTTTACAGTTAGACTTGGAAATCTTTAGTGTTTAGGTGGTAGTTGACATCATCAGAATGGACGAGAACACCAGGAAGACATGCAGAGGAAGAAGAAAGGAAGGCCAAAAGTAGAGTTCTGAGGAACACTGACATGAAAGAAACAGGTGAGGTGGCACAAGTAAAGGAAACTGAGAAATAGCCATTAGAGGTAGGGAAAGAACCGGAAGAATGTTGTTTCAGTATGCAAGGGAAGAATGGACTTCAGGAAGCTAAGGTTCAAGAGAAGCAGTCAAATTGAGTGAGTTGAAGACTGGGAAGAAAAGTTTCTGAATTGGGCAGCAGCTATACAGCATGGATGTCTTTAGTGAGAGCAATTTCAGAAGAGTAGCAAGACAGAAAAACTGCAGAGTTGAAAAATGATTGATAAATGAATATATAGATAGTGTGTGAGGCCAATTCTTTTGGAAAGACCAGGTGACAAGTTCAGGGAGATGCAGGGTTGAGGGAAGAATGTTTGTAGGGAGCAGCATTGTTGAGAGCAGAGTAAGGATCCAGTTATTATACTGGGAGTGTTGAGGAAGCAAACAAAAAAAATAATAAGAAGAAGAAAACAAATGAAATGTCAGTAAGTAGAAGAAAGGTGGGATAAATTATGGCATGTTTATACAACTGAATATTACATAACCTTTAAAAGGAATACATTGGATGCAAAGTAGTGACCTGGAAAAGCATCCATGTCAATTAGAAAGATGTAAAAGAACATTGCAGACCAATAAGTATATGCTGATTATATTTTAATAAATATTAACTGACACCCATGTAGCTATATAAATGCAGGAAATGTTAAGAAAGGATGTAGGCCGGGCGCGGTGGCTCAAGCCTGTAATCCCAGCACTTTGGGAGGCCGAGACGGGCAGATCATGAGGTCAGGAGATCGAGACCATCCTGGCTAACACGGTGAAACCCCGTCTCAAAATACAAAAAACAATACAAAAAACTAGTCGGGCGACGTGGCGGGCGCCTGTAGTCCCAGCTACTCGGGAGGCTGAGGCCGGCGAATGGCGTGAACCCGGGAGGCGGAGCTTGCAGTGAGCCGAGATGCCCCACTGCACTCCAGCCTGGTCTACAGAGCGAGACTCCGTCTCAAAAAAAAAAAAAAAAAGAAAGGATGTATACCCAGTTGCCAACAGTGGTGATCTCCAAGGGGATGAGGATGGGAAGGAGACTTTACCTTATTGCTTCTTACAATTTTAAAGAGAGGTGGTGACATCAGGAATGACTTTTACACTTTGGATTTAAAATATTTTTCAGGTAAACATTAAAGAAAAACCTCTCGTACAACGATGAGATAATTTAACTTTATATAATTAACTACAGAGTTCAAAGAAGAAATAACATAAATGAAAACATTTGCTTTAATAACTTTCTGGGCTTGTATTTAAAGGCTGAAGCAAAAACATTTGCTCAGATGTGATATTGAGTTCAAGGTGAATTAAAGGTTTTCCTTTTGTTCTTTTCTTTTTTTATTTTTATTTTATTTATTTATTTATTTATTTATTTATTTATTTATTTATTTTTGAGACGGAATCTCGCTCTGTCATCAGGCTGGAGTGCAGTGGTATGATCTCAGCTCACTACAACCTCTGCCTCCTGGGTTCAAGCTATTCTTCTGCCTCAAACTCTGGAGTAATTGGGACTACAGGTGTGCACCACTACGCCCAGCTAATTTTTGTACTTTTGGTAGAGACAGGGTTTCACCATGAAGGTTTGTTTTTCTTAATTCTGGAAGATGAGTGTTTGTTTGAAGAGTGATTTAAAATAGCTGAAATTCAGTAAAAAACTTAATTTACTGGGTTGTACCTCCTTATTATGAAGTATTGGTTGCTTTTTAAATGAACTAGAGGCCAGGCATGGTAGCTCACATCTATAATCTCAACACTTTCGGATACCAAGGCAACAGGATTGCTTGAGCTCAGGCGTTCAAGACCAGCCTAGGAAACATAGTGAGACTTTGACTGTACTAACAATAAAAAAATTAGTTAGTCATGATGGTGTCTGGAGGCTGAGCTGGGAGGATCACCTGAGCCAGGGAGATGAAGGCTGCAGTTAGCTATGATCATGCCACTGCACTCCAGCCTGGGTAACAGAATGAGACCTTGCCTCAAAAAGAAATAAAAAGAGCTAGAAGTGACCTTGGTGATCTATCTGGTAATATTTCTTTTGTCTAAAGTATGTTTTTAAAATATATATACTAGTTAGTAACTAATAGTTAATAAATGGCTATTTTTAGAAAAATTTATTATTTTATTGTCTATTTTTGAGACAGGGTCTCACTCTGTGACCCAGGCATACAGTGGCATAATCACAGTTCACTGCAGCCTCGACCTCCTGGGCCCAAGCAATCCTCCCACCTCAGCTTCCCAAGTAGCTAGGACTACAGGCATGTGCCACCATGCCAGTTAATTTCTTAATTTTTTTAGAGATGAGGTCTTGTTATGCTGCCCAGGCTGGTCTTGAACTCCTGGGCTCAAGGGATCCTTTTGGCTCAGCCTCCCAAAGTGTTGGGATTACAGGAGTGAACCACTGTGCCTGGCCAAAAATGATTTGATACGGAACACTTAGAAGCAGGGTGCTGGAATTAGCAAAAAACAGTTTTCAAGTTAAAAGTAGTTTAGTAATTAGAATTGTATTGACAGTAACAAGTTAATTGATAGTAAGTAAGTTAAATAATCTGTAAACCAACTTTCTTAGATTGAATTCTGAGGTCAAGGCAGTTTAACAGAAGGGTTAGGGAAGATAGGAAAGCCATAAACAGGGTTCTTAAAGCTTGTGGGCACAAGAACGCTTGGAATGAAGGGTAGATAGGGGAGGTATTTGTAAAGGGAAGTGAGAAGATGTCAGGAAAGTCCTGCAAGTGGGTACCTGAATCGTGGCATTACCAGTGGTTTAGCATATGAGAACCTCAGCCCAGAGTTTCACCATCTAGTCTCTAGTCCCATCCAGAAGCCAGAAAAAGCATAAGGAAAAAGAGGAGATATGAATAACAAGTCTTCCCACCAATCTCCTCCCACCCCATCTGTATTACCAATTACCAGTGGAAAGCAAAATGATATATGCAGAACACACCATCTCAAAGCCCTAAAGGTGGTTAAATGAGCAGACTGCTCACAACTCCTTACTGAGCACTTCCTATAGTAAGTATGATAAGTGATGAGGATTTAAGGGTAAAAGACACTGTTCATGCCCTTGAGAGGCTGCTCACAGTGGGGTGGAGGGTGATGTGGAAATAAATCATACTGCAGTGTGAAAACAGGAATATTAGGTATATTCTACCAAGTACAAGCTGAACGCAGAAAAAAAGACCTACTGATTGCTGTGGCAGTTGGAGGAGCTTCCTAGAAGGAGAACGTACACTTGAACTGGGACTTGAAGGCAGAAGAAAGGTGGGAGCAGAGAGGATGGGAGGAGATAGGTTCAGGGAACAGCCTAGGCAAAGGTATGGAGGGGTGTGGGGAGAGAGGGGGAGAGTGGATGAGGAAAGAAGGCTTGAATGTGGCTTGGCTTATATTTGAAGGACTTTCAGACTCACTGTGGAGTATTATGTTCTGCTGTGATCATCCTACTAAACCCTGACTACATCTATTGATTTTTTTTCCTATTTAAAATTTCCTATTTAAAATATTTCCTCCCAAACATTTTTTAATTTCAAGGTCTTTATGTAAGATGAGATGTGATCCAACAACTATACTAGCCCACATGTGCAATGACAAGGCAGAAACCACAATACAGAAAATAAAATAAAACAGCCTTAATTTAAATATTTAAAGTGGAGCTGTCTAGATTTTCAGAAAGCAATAATTTATCTCCTGGAAATTGACTGATACGTTTTTTGACACTGTTAGTTTCAGTCATTTTTCAAGGCATCGCTAAACCCTCGAAGAGAACAGTCTTAATTTATAGTTTGAGTAGGTTTATTTAAGGGGAAAAAGAAAATTGCAAGATGTCGTTTTTACTTCCATTCCAAAACTAGGTATAACATTATCATAGACACCTCTATGAAAGTAGAACTTCATTAATTGGGACTCCACTGAGAAAATTTTTCCATAATCTCATTAGTTTTGCCTTTGCTTAGCAAACCATCATTTTATGGTTATCATAAACCAATAATAAACTAGGCATATTGTAATTATATTTACAGTATGAAAGACAGCACTTTTCATTCAACCTCATCAATCTTGGAAACCTATTTTTTCATTAAATCAATATTTCTGAAATACCTAAAATGTGCTTGGCATTCTACGTACTGGGGATATATGGTTGTCCCTTGGTATCCAGGGAGATTGGTTCCAGTACCCCTTCAGATACCAAAATCCATGGATGCTGAAGTCCTTGATAGAAAATGATGTAGTATTTGTGTATAACATACACACATCCTCCCCTGTACTTCAAATCATCTCTACATTATTCATCATATCTAATACAATGTAAATGCTATATAAACAATGTTATACTGTATTCTTTTTTAATTTGTATTATTTTTTACTGTTACATATTTTCTTGAAATATTTTCAATTCATGGTTGGTTAAATCTGCAGATGCAGAACCCTTGGATATGAAGGGTGGACTGTAGGGTTGAACAAGACATGCTAAATCTCTGCCTATTAGGAGTTTATATTTTGATGTGGGGAGAAAGATAATAAATATGAAAACATGTAAAAAAATAATTCAAAGGACCCAAGAAATGCTCTAAAGAAAGTAATTTAAAAGTGTGACTGGGGCTAAGGTAGTGGGAGAGGCTTTTGTGTGAAGGTGATATTTAAGTTAGACCTAAGTGGTGAGAAGGTGTCAGATGTAAAGATCCACTAAGAACTGCATTATAAACAGAATGAACAAAGGAGCAAAGACCCTGAGACAGGTTTAGTTAACAAAAAAGAAGAGTAGTGTGGCTGAGTAGTGAACATCCTTATTTTGGAAATGAGGTCAGAAAGATGAAGGTGGTCAGATCATGTGAGGCTTTAAAGGCTATAAGGAAGCTGGATTTTATTCTAGTTACAATGAGAATCTGTTTGGATTTTTGGAAGGGTGAGGGTAGGGTGAGTTTTTGGTAGGGCGAGAATCTGAATTTTTGGTAGGGTGGATTCGACGTAATTGAATTCATGCTTTGGAAAAATCATTTGCGCTGTTTTGTGGGGATTAGGTAGGGAGGAAGAGTTGAGGCAGGAAAACTGCTGAAGTAGTTGCTGCAGTGGTCCAGGAAAAGTGGCTTGAACTAGGGTTGTAGCTGTAGACACTATGAGAAGTGGTAAGATTCAGAATATGATTTGGATAGGCAAAGTATAGCAGAGCTGTTGGTGCTCTGTCCATATCCCTTTGCATGCACTGTTTCAATGTGTGCTGAAGGCTTCCTACTGCCAGGCCAGAATGCTAGGGAATTGATACCCTAGGAGCTGTCCTTAGCCAAAGTCAACTCTAGGAGCCATCCTTAGCCAAAGTCAGATGGGAGTTGGAGAAGGAACATTCCAGCTTCCTCTCCTCTTGGGGAGAGAACAACTCCAATACATGTTCTACACCATCTCTCAAAGGTCCCAGCTGGCCCCTGTCAGTAACCTGCTCATCCTCACACTTTGTACTTGGTTCCCTTCCTTCCTTTCTCCTTTCCCTACCTCCACATGAGTGCCTCCCAGGATCACCTCCTAAAGAAGCAACTTACACTCCAATTCCTGACCCAACATCAGCTTCTAGGGAAATGCAATCTGAAACACTAATTTTAGTGAATTCTAAGTAATTAATTAGCAGGGGCTATAATAAGGACCTATAATAGGTAACGGTTTGGGATTATTTGATTTGTTAGACATGCTACAAGAAGACAAAACTGCATTTCCACTTCAAATTCATTCTTTTATCTACTTCCAAGGTTCTGCTTATGAAGCTTCTGAGGATAAATTATCTTGACCATTTTCAGCAAATTCACTTTTGTCAAACCAGGAAAAAGTGATTTGTAGAAAGAGGTGGCATTTCTCTAGCATCTCTTTGCCATGTTAGGCAATGTCTACCATGACAATAGAGCTCTCTGGAATTTAGTTGTGATCTATGATCACTAGGCTCTTAATAAAATCTTGTTAAACTATTGTTACCAGGATTTGGGTTAAAGGTTCAGACATAATGACTAGCCATCATGGTTTCCCTGTGGCTAGTGTTTTCCTGGCTTGTGAAATTCAGTGTTAATACTGGCCAGTCTCAAGCAAACCAGGATTGTTGGTCACCCTGTCAGAGTTTAGGCCCTGGGGTAAGAAATATTTGAGTTCTAATTCCTGAATTGTCATTTATTGACTTGGTGATTATAGTCAAATGGATTAACATTTATATGTCCTCACTGCTTATCTGTAGAGTTAATGCTAGTACCAAATCTATAAATCTGTTGTGAAGATTAAATGAGGCTATCCATATGTGGTGGGCAGAATAATGCCCTCCCCCCAGGAAAGATGTCCATGTTCTAGTCTTTATAACCTGTGAATATGCTGTTACATAGCAAGGGGGAATTAAGGTTGCAGGTGGAATTAAGGTTTCTCATCAGCTGACCTTGAGATAGGGATATTGTCCTAGATTAGTGAAGTAGGCCCAATGTAATCACAAGCGTTCTTTAAAGTAAAAAAGGGAGGCAGAAGAAATCAGAGTGACACAATGTGTGAAGATCTCAACCAGCCACTGTTAGTTTTGAAGACAGAGGAAGGGACCACTAGCCAAGGAATATGGGCAGCATCTAGAAGCTGGAAAGGTCAAGGAAATGGATTATCCCCTAGAGGTTCCAGAAAGGAATGTAGCCCTTCTGATACCTTCAGTTTAACCCCATGAAACACATTTTAGACTTCTCATTTCCAGAACTGTAAGATAAAAAATTTGTGCCCTTTAAAGTCACTAAATGTGTGATAATGTTTTACAGCAGCTATAGAAAACTCAACATATAAAACATTAACACCTTATCTGACATATAGTGTTCATGTAATACTGTCAGTTAACTCAGCTCCAGTGTTGAAACTCACAGGAAGCCTTTGTCTTTTCTGCATTCTGATAGGTGGGACATGAAAAAAGGAGCCATCCTCTCCTATGCTAGTCATTCATTAACACACTTCTTAATAATTAACTCCTAAATAAAAAATTGTTTTGGATACCTCAGGCTAGATATATTGTCTTGTTCTTTTGAACCCATAGGCATTGTATGCATATCTATTACGATACTTGTTTTACCTTGTTTCTAGCTATTTGTGATTTTACTTATCTCTCTTAGTTTATAAAGAAGTTGAACATGGAAACAATTTTTACTCACTTTTCTATTCTCAGGATGTTATCAATTTACATAACGTAGCCAATGTACATTAAATATTATTAAGTAATAAGTATGGGAAAAGAAGGAGTGAAGGCAAGCAGTTTTCTGATGTGACCTAGAAATTGCACAATTTTGTCCACTCTCATGCCACTGGCAAAACTTGGTTTGCAAGAGAAACAGAGGGAAATTTGTCTCTAGTTGACACAGTTTTGTGCTTACCGAAAATTCTGGGGAAAAAAAGGGAGAACTGAATGTTGAAGAACAATGAGCAGTCTCTCTGTCTAATGGTTTTAAGAATAATTTGAACCAATTAGAAGTTATCTATAATTAATTATGAGTTTAGAAAGCTATAAGGGAAGAAAGTGCCCCAAAGGTATGGTGAACTAGAAATGTAAGTAAATTCTCATCCTGAAAGGCTTCTTGAATTACACACACACACACACACACACACACACACACACACACACACATGTATGTGTATGTATGTAGGTAGGTATAGGTATAGGTATAGCTAAAGAGACAGATGATGGACATTCCTCTGCACTCAACTTGTACCATATAGAATCTCTAATGTTTGAACAATACTATTCACAGCTTTTTATTTTGTCACCTAAGAGGCCAAGATGACTTTTTAGGGCACATCTTTAACAGTTATTAATGTTGAAATAGTTAATTCTACAGTGTACTGTGAATTGAAACTGAGAAAGTAAAATCAATATGGTCCAAAAGAATGTTACCTAACACATTTTACTGTTTTCTGACGTTGATGGTGTTTTGGCAGTGACTGGTTGTGGGCAAGGATAACATGCAACATTAGATGGAAATACAGTTGTGGAATTTTAATAAACTGTTGGTCTGCCAATAATTTGCTTTTATTCAAACCATTTTTAAATTTGGCAGTTATTAATAAATCTCAGTCCAGAAAAAAGTGTCAACTTTTCTTAGGAAGATGTGTATAGTAGTAAGAGAATAAAGAAAAGACAGGCCTTCACATCTTCCAGAAAGAGATTTTATTTTGCCCCAACCTACTGAATTTGTACTTTCAGAGTTTGCCATAGTACTTTAGGACCCAAAGTCACAATGAGAGGAATAATAGGAACTAACAGAGTCATGTCCAAATAGTAAGTTTCAAATAGTACATTTTAGGTGATAGTTACTATTTCTTGGAATACTAAATAGTTCTGATGAATACAATACTCATTTCCTTCCATATTTGAGTATTTTTTCATACAAATGCAAAAATGAAAGAAGAAAAGCCTTGCTTTAAATGGACAAGTTCCTTAAATTTCTGAATATATCATTTTATCCTGCTTGTTGATAAAATTCCATAGTATTGAAGAGCTGGGAATTTTTAGAATTCACAGGGACCATGCATAATATTTGGTAATGGCTTGATGTGCTTCATGACATATGTTATCTTTCTCCTTCTGCTCAAGCTCTACTTTGCATAATTATTTTCCTGACTTCTGCCTCAGGCAATCAAGTCTAATGAGGATATTTTTGGTCTTTTGCTAAGTTACCAGTGCTGGTGTCAAAGAACTATTGTCCTTCCCCCCTTTCTTTCACCCTTTGAATCTGAGTCCAAAATAAATGAATGGCAACAAGTTCTCTTCACTGCTTTTTAGTGTAAAGTTTCAGTTCAGGGAAAGTTCTGTTCGAGAATGAATTCCAGCAGTGTTCCCAATGCCAGCAGGCAGCATAAAGGTCTTGGAGTGTGGAAGTAAGCCAGAATAAATTCTTCTCAATTTGAGTGAAGTCATTTATATATGATAACATATGATTATGATTCTTAATGCAAACTTCATGGCCATCTTAAGAGCCTAAATGATCAGTATTTATAGACAGCAAACTTAGGGGTGAAATCATCTTACTGTGTTTTTTATCCCAATAAGATATTATTCATATACAAAACATGGAAGAAGGTCCTAAGAGATAGAGAATTCTTTGGTTGTAGCACAGTGGTTGGACTTCTGAGGCGGTCAGGTTGAAAGATTTTAGAGTGGTTATATGGGCGGAGCAGTGAGAGAGGAAGGGAGGGAGAGAGAGACAGAGAGAGAGAGAGACAGAGAGAGAGCCAGAAAGCACACAAACATAGGCATTTATGCACATGCAAGAGTACAACCTCCCTCAGGGCTTCTCCTTCAGAGGTGAAGGGCAGTTCTGAGCACCCATCTGGAGAGACAGTTTTGTTTCTCTTCCTCCTTGGAGATGACGGGGACTTCCTGGAAGCCTTGGCCTTACCCATGTGCAACTAGGCTGTGTGATCCTCCCTAGAGCAGGGAGGTTCTGTCTGCTCAGAGTCATGCTCCTTGGGTATGGTTCTGTATTCTCTCTTCTATTAGATGTGTATGTGTCTTAAGAGGGAAAAACCATTTTACCTTTTATTGATTCTTCCTACATTCACTCTTCATCTTCCAATGCCTTCTCCACACTACAGCCAGAGTGATCTGCTGAGTAGTATCTGATTATGTCACATCCTTACTTAAACTGCCTCAATGGCTGAGCAGTACTCTTAGGATAAAAATCAGCATTTTTAAAAATACTTTAAGTTCTGGGGTACATGTGCAGAATGTGCAGGTTTGTTGCATAGGTATACACGTGCCATGGTGGTTTGCTGCACCCATCAATCCATCATCTGCATTAGGTATTTCTCCTAAAGCTTTCCCTCCCCTAGCTCCCCAACCCCCCACAGGCCCCAGTGTGTGATGCTCCCCTCCCTGTGTCCATGTGTTCTCATTGTTGAACTCCCACTTATGAGTGAGAACATGCAGTGTTTGGTTTTCTCTTCCTGTGTTAGTTTGCAGAGAATGATGGTTTCCAGCTTCATCCATGTCCCTGCAAAGGACATGAAGTCATCCTTTTTTATGGCTGCATAGTATTCCATGATGTATATGTGCCACATTTTCTTAATCTAGTCTATCATTGAAGGGCATTTGAGTTGGTTCCAAGTCTTTGCTATTGAGAATAGTGCTGCAATAAACATATGTGTCCATGTGTCTTTATAGTAGAATGATTTATAATCCTTTGGGTATATACCCAGTAATGGG
>NW_012107397.1:119194-133797 GCF_000951045.1 Mandrillus leucophaeus
AGTGGCGTGATCTAAGCTCACTGCAAGCTCCGCCTCCCGGGTTTACGCCATTCTCCTGCCTCAGCCTCCCGAGTAGCTGGGACTACAGGCGCCCGACACCTCGCCCGGCTAGTTTTTTGTATTTTTTTTAGTAGAGACGGGGTTTCACTGTGTTAGCCAGGATGGTCTCGATCTTCTGACCTCGTGATCCGCCCGTCTCGGCCTCCCAAAGTGCTGGAATTACAGGCTTGAGCCACCGCGCCCGGCCACATTTAAGTCTTTAATCCATCTTGAGTTAATTTTTGTATAAGGTGTAATGAAGGGGTCCAGTTGCAGTTTTCTGCATATGGCTAGCCAGTTTTCCCAATACCATTTGTTAAATAATCCTTTCCCCATTTCTTGTTTTTGTCAGGTTTGTCAAAGATCAGATGAATGTAGATGTGTGGCATTATTTCTGAGGCCTCTGTTTTGTTTTGGTACCTGTACCATGCAAAATCAGCATTCTTTTATCTCATCCAGTGTGCTCTCTCTTTCTCTTCTCTGGCCACAGTTACATCTTTCTTTTCTGCCTTTAGTACAAATTCCTTCCTGCCTTGGCTTCTTTTTATGCTATGTGCTTTGACTGAATTTCTCTTTACCTCCACCCTTCCCCTCAACTTTACCCTCTTTATCTGGCTACCTCCTTCTTGTCATTCTCTTTTCAACTCAAAAGTTGCTTCCTTCAGGAAGCCTTCTTGAATCTTTACACAAAGTTAGGCCACTTCTGCCCCCTTACACACTCTTGTTGCACTCTGCAATCCCCATTTGCCACACTTAATACAATTGTAGATATTTAATAACCTTTCCCCTTGTCAGATTATAAGCTCAGTGATGACACTAAATATGTCTGTTAATTACTGTATGTCAAGTACCTAGTGTAGTTGAGGAAAAGACATCTACAACATCTGGCATGTTGTAGATGATCAAAATATATTTCTTGAATGAATAAATGAAGCAAACAAATGACCAACTGGATAGCTGAATGGCCATCCACTCCCCCTTCCCCCAACAACTCAGGGCAGGAAAGCAAGAGACAGGTGACCATAGGGGTAAGGGAGGGCTGGTCAAGGAAGGGGGCTGGTAAGCCCTATTCTTAAAAGTAGTTACAATTCAGAAGGGTCATAGATAAAATAGCAAAAACCATATCCTGAAGAATGAAGACTTTGGATCAGAATGGTGAGCCAGTCCTGTAATGATTGCCTAGGGACAGAAACAAAGAGCCAAATATCCTGCAATAAGGAACAGTGGGGGCCCTGCGCGGTGGCTCATGCCTGTAATCCGGACACTTTGGGAGGCCGACGTGGGCAAATCACGAGGTCAGGAGATCGAGACCATCCTGGCTAAAATGATGAAACCCCGTCTCTACTAAAAATACAAAATATTAGCCGGGCGTGGTGGCGGGCACCTGCAGTCCCAACTACTCAGGAGGCTGAGGCAGGAGAATGATGTGAACCCAGGAGGTGGAGCTTGCAGTGAACCGAGGTTGCGCCACTGCACTCCAGCCTGGGTGACAGAGCAAGACTCTGTTTCAAAAAAAAAAAAGAAAGAAAGAAAAAAAAAAGTGGGTCAGAGAAGGTGAAAGGAAGGTCTCCTTAGTAGTTCCAGATATGAAGTGTCAAAGACTGGGGAAGCTTCTTTGAGCGCCACTCACATTTTCATGAGCAAAATATTCATTTAAAGGGACCAGTCTAGGTTGCAAAGTATTTAGCCCACTTTTCAAATACATTTCCGTATCTGAAATTTTTCATCACATGAATTTGAAATTCAGATTTTTTTGGATTTTAGACAGGAGATAGAGTGCCATCCCAGAATACATTTACCATGAATAAACTACCATCCCCAGTGGGTTCTGAGGCAGCATTTGTTATGAAACACATTAGTAGCCATGCAGTGAAACGTGAATATTTACAGTGTGTGGGAAACGTAAACTATCAATAGCCTCACATCATTTCAGGTCAGGTTTTGCTGCCAAATGAGATACCAGAATGCTTTTTGCTTAGAAGAGCTTTTGGGGTTTGGAAATTCTGACTGGGGGATTGTGGCACTGGTACAAAGCATTGTGTGCTTCTCGTGCCCTGTTAATTCTTGTTTGACTGATTCCCAGCACAGGGGAGGAGCTGCCCTGGTTGACTGACTCAGGGGTTCCTCAATTCTTCAGGGAAATCCCCAGAGTCCCTCCAGCCCTCATCTGCCTAGAATGAAACTCTGCCACCCCTTGCCTTTTCCTTAGGCTACTGTGAAATGGTTGTCATTCTGCTATCTTTATTAAGTATTTGCTGTGTTCAGAGTTCAGTTGGGAAATAGAAAGATAAGCAGAAGCTGGGTTGTTTAGGTTTATCCTCCTTTAGGTAATCCATCTCTATCCCAGATATCTCACTTGAGCTCCATGTCTTATTTCCGGCTGCCTAGTACACAGATCCACTTAACATTCAAAATCAAAACTGGTCATCTCCTTCAACGTAGAATCAAACAAAAACAAAATCTGCTGCTTATCCTATAATCCTTGTCACTATTCACTAAATGGCCCAAATTGGAATCAAACTTTCCTCTTTTTTTCTTTTTGCATACAACCTGCACTGAATCCTGTTGGGTCTCCCACATAAGTGTCCTTCCTCCTCTCCCATCCCAATAGCATCTTAGCTGGGTTGATCTTCCAAGGCTCCTCCCTGCCCCTTATTTAATACTCTGTCTTGTCTATCCATTTCTTTCTTGAAGACCTTAGTTGTTTTTCAGTAATAAAGATTTAAAAACATATTGTTGCTTTGAAAGTCCTCACTATTAAAAGAAAAGGTTAGTTTCTGAAAAATAAAAAAAGGCTGAGGAACTGTTCCAGATTGAGGGAGACAAAAGAAACAAGAAAGTGAAATGCAATACATGATCCTGGATTAGGTCCTATACAAGAAAAGCAATTGACATAGTATACAGGTCACTATTAAGGCAATTGATAAAAGTGGAATAGATAAAATTATTATATCAGTGTTAAATGTCCTGAGTTTGATAATTATACCATGGCTATAGAGTATCCTTTCTTTTTTGAGATGGAGTTTTGCTCTTGTTGCCTAGGCTGGAGTGCAATGGCGCAACCTTGGCTCACTGCAATCTCTGCCTCCCAGGTTCAAGCAATTCTCCTGCCTCAGCCTCCTGAGTAGCTGCGATTACAGTGTAGCATGTTTCACCACGCCCATTTAATTTTTGTATTTTTAGTAGAGACAGGGTTTCACTATGTTGATCAGGCTGGTCTTGAACTCCTGACCTCAGGTGATCCACCCACTTCAGCCTCCCAAAGTGCTGGGATTACAAGTGTGAGCCACTGTGCCCAGCATAGAGTATCTTTATTTCTGTAAAGTACACACTGAATTATTAAGAGATAAAGGGATTAATGTTTGAACCCATTCTCAACTAGTTCAGAAAAAAAATGTATGTATGTACATGCGAGTATGTGTATGTGTGTATACACATACACATCCATATATTTATATAAATAATATATGCATATATACATAAAAAGAGAATAATAAATATGGCAAGAGAGTAATAATTGGTAAATCTGGGTAAAAAGTACACAGAAGGCCGGGCGCGGTGGCTCAAGCCTGTAATCTCAGCACTTTGGGAGGCCGAGACAGGCGGATCACGAGGTCAGGAGATCGAGACCATCCTGGCTAACATGGTGAAACCCCGTCTCTATTAAAAAAAAATACAAAAAACTAGCCAGGCGAGGTGGCAGGCGCCTGTAGTCCCAGTTACTCAGGAGGCTGAGGCAGGAGAATGGCATAAACCCGGGAGGTGGAGCTTGCAGTGAGCTGAGATCTGGCCACTGCACTCCAGCCTGGGCGACAGAGCGAGACTCCGTCTAAAAAAAAGAAAAGAAAAAAGTACACAGAAGTTCTTTGTACTATTCTTGCAACCTTTCTATGAGTTTAAAATTGTTTCGACATAGAAACTTTTAAAAACTCAATTTTTAGATATTGAACTTATATCTGTTATCCAAACAACAAACTTTATTATAACATACATACACACACAGGTGCCTACACATACAATTTCATAAACTTCCCACTGCCCATATAAAGAAATTTTAAGCTCATAAACATTACGCTCAGGGAGTTTCTACAATCAGGTCTCATCCTAATTTCCTGCCTCACTTTTTCCTTTCTCTAAGGCACTCCTTACTCTATATATGCTGAAATGATTATGTTTGTTTCTCCTTCTGTGTTTTTGTTCTTGTTGTTCACTCTACAAGGTAAACCCTCCCAGCTCTTCCATTGGTGACCTCCTATGCCGGTTTTGAGACCAAGCTCAAATGTTGCTTCTATAGTACCCTTCTCTACAGCACTAGGCAGATACAACTCTTCCCGCTTTTTGTGAACTGAATGTTGTGTTCCCTCAAAATTTGTATGTTGAAGCCATAACCCTCAATGTGATACTCTTTAGAGATGGGGCCTTTGGGAGGAATTAGGGTTAGATTAAGTTATGGGGCAGGACCCTAATGATGGGATTTGTGCCCTAAGTGCTCTCTTTGTCTTGGGAAGATACAGCAAGAAGGCTGCCATCTACGAGACAGAAGGGGAGCCCTCCCCAGGAGCCAAATCAACTAGCACCTTGATCTTGGACTTCCCAGCATCAGAACTGTGAGAAAATAAAAAGTACATTTCTGTTTTTTTAATCTATTCAGTCTATGTTATTTTGTTAGGGCAGCACGAGCAGATTAATATACATTCTCTGTGTATTCATATAATTTTACACAGAGGTAAAATATAGCAGTTAGAACTCTATCTTATATTGGGTTGTTGATGAGCCTTTCTCTCACACTGGCATGTGAGTCCTGAAGACAGCAGCTATGTGTTTCATCTTCCTGTCCCTAACACACTGCCTGACCCATGGAGACCTTAAGTCCAGGCTTGCTGAATGAATGCGGCATAATCTGAACCTGACCACTCCAATCATTCATTAACCTTACTGTTTGGGTGTGGATTGATCATTACTTTGTTTGAATTTGTGACAAGATAATTTCAGCAGTTGACAGATAGCTAGTTTCTAGTCAAGCAGAAGCATTGTATATGCTCCTATTTGCCTGTTCCTATATCTTCAGTGATGGATTCAGTGACCTCAAGAGAATATCATAATAAAGAATTTTGAATGCATTTGGTTGAAAACATTCTGAAAAGAAACTTTTCTTCATACATTTTATATGGATATGAACTAGACAATAATGTATGCTTATAATAATTGAGAAGTTTTTAAAAATCAGATGCTGTTACTAATAAATTATGATTAATTCTTTCTCTAGAGGTAGTATGAAGTTAAACAATGGTAGGAATCTTGGTCTCTGTTTGTTATCCTTACTCCAACTCATCTTTCATTACAAATATTTTTCTTATACAGTCCCCTCTCTACCCTCTCAAGCAGAGGCATTTCAGCAGATATTTTATTGAAAACAAAGCAAAACACTGTGCAGCCCATGCTGCGCAATGAAAGAAGTGTGTACAAGATCATTCCAAAGGGTAATACATGTTTCTAGTTAAAAATTGGAGGGTTGCCGGGCGCGGTGGCTCAAGCCTGTAATCCCAGCACTTTGGGAGGCCGAGACGGGCGGATCACGAGGTCAGGAGATCGAGACCATCCTGGCTAACACGGTGAAACCCCGTCTCTACTAAAAATTACAAAAAAACTAGCCGGGCGAGGTGGCGGGTGCCTGTAGTCCCAGCTACTCGGGAGGCTGAGGCAGGAGAATGGCGTGAACCCGGGAGATGGAGCTTGCAGTGAGCAGAGATCCGGCCACTGCACTCCAGCCTGGGTGACAGAGCAAGACTCCGTCTCAAAAAAAAAAAAAATTGGAGGGTTATGTAAATATGAACTGTTTAGTCAAGTTCAGATAAAATTAGGAGAAATTACTGGAAAAGTGTGAACAGTGAATATATTCCTTAGTTCCAAGTCATTCAATAGCAATCTCTATCAACTCAGAGATTGCTTTTGCTTGTTTTTTTTGTTTTTTATTTCATTCTGTACAAGGCCTTGACCATTCAGTGACAATTTATGGTAACTGCAGAATCTACCATCACCATCCTGTGTTCTTTGAATAACCAGCTGGCCTAATTTTGAATGTCCTGAACCACATATTACCATAGCTCTGTGTTAACTATGTCATGGAGTGGATTTATTTCTCCTGTTGGCTATCAGACAACCTGGCGGCTTCCACTTACTATTTATTCAACTAACACTAACACTGCCTGTTATATTGTATGTTGTAAGAGTTGGAGGCAAGTTGTTTCCTGGTAATCATTAGACTCAGAAATTCTGGGAGTGTTTTTGTTTTGGTTTTAAGCTTGGCTTCAATCTTGTAAGAGATCTGTAAATCTCATAAATGTATAAGGTAACATAGAAGCTGATGTGACCTTGTTTACCCTTATATATTTTGATATGAGCTGTTTAGACAGAAATATTTGTTGATATATATGAATGAAAACATCAGGAATATTGAACATGGAGACTAAAGTCAAAGTATTATGATGATGGCCTGGCATAATAGATGGAATGAGGGCTTTTTAATGAGAAAGATCAGGGTCCACATTCTTGTTTTGCGACTTACTAGCTATATTTTTAAAGCAATTTACATAAACTCTTGGGCCTCAAGTATACCTTCCATAAAAGGGTGATAATAACACCCATCTTTTTGTTGCATTTTTTGTTTGTTTTTGTTTTTGTTTTTTTGAGATAGAGTCTCGCTCTGTCACCCAGGCTGGAGTGCAGTGGCGCGACCTCACTGCAAGCTCTGCCTCCTGGGTTCACGCCGTTCTCCTGCCTCAGCCTCCCGAGTAGCTGAGACTACAGGCACCCGCCACCATGCCCAGCTAATTTTTTGTAGTTTTACTAGAGATGGGGTTTCACCATGTTAGCCAGGGTGGTCTCGATCTCCTGAGCTCATGATTCACCCACCTCAGCCTCCCAAAGTGCTGGGATTACAGGCATAAGCTACCGCACCTGGCCTTGTTGCATTCTTTTGAAAATGAATAAAAAAGGTATATAAATTATGAGTTACAGTGCCTTGAGCATAATAGGTACTCATAATAGATATTCTAATAAATAGTGGCTCTTATGGTTAATATTTTTTAAATCAAGAAGACAAATAAGATCAATTAAATTTTCTAATTGATTATTATTTTTACTAAAAGTTATTTTGTTTAGAACAGCCATTAGTAAATTGAACTTATTAATATTATCTCATGATGTTTTTATGAGTAAATTAAATAAAATTAAAATCATCTGTTGTACTAGATGACACACAGTAAGCACGCAATGTGCTCATTTTATTCCCTCTTCCTTAACTTGTATACATACAACTTTACTTTTTAGGTGAATTTCTTCCAAGATGGTCTAGAAAATAATTTTTTTAAACTTAGTCATTATATATTTGGAATATACATACATACATACACACACACACACACACACACACCACTCTAAAATGAAAAAGGTCAATTACCTATTATCTGTTGTCTAGCATGGGTTCTATATTGCTCCTTTACATGTTTAACTATGATGGTATTAACTTTTGTTCATACATGGATGAGGATAGTATTTATATATTAGTAGATATATCTGTTTTTAGATATACATGAATTATTCATCTTTGCTTATATTAACCCAAATATAAAAATAACACAATAGTTATTGTCTGTTTGTGCTGCTATAACAAAATATCTGAGACTAGGTAATTTATAAAGAGCAGATATTTATTTTACAGTTCTGAAGGCTGGGAAGTCCAAGATCAAGGCACTAGCAGGTTGATTATCCAGTGAAGATGTGGCCTTGAACCGCAAGATGGTTCAAGATGGTGCCTTGAACACTGTGTTCTCCTGAAGGGAGGAATGCTGTGTCTTCATATGGCAGGAGGCAGAAGGACAAAAAGGCAGCAAACTCCCTCTATCAAGCCCTTTTAAAAGGGCACCTAATCCCATTCATGAGGGTAAAGTCCTCATGACTCAATCACTTCTCAAAGCCCTCATCTTCCAGTACTGTTGTATTGAGGATTAAGTTTCCATATAAATTTTGGAAAGAAAAAAAAAAGAAGCATTATAAACCATAGCAGTCATGCACATAAGGAACATTCAAAATTTTGCCAACTATTAGAGTTTATTGAATATTTATTGTGGCCAGGTTTTCTGCTAGGCATCTCACATACATAATCTTATTTAATCCCTACAAATTCTTACAGGAAAGTACTGTTTTACAGTTGAGGAAGCCAGAGCTCAAAGTCTGGGTCCTATGACTTGTAGGTAACTTTGGAACCCTACATTCTTTATTTGTTCCACCTATTTCTCATCTCTTTTACTTAGTCCTTTTTTTTTTATCAGTCTCTACATGTGGAATGGTGTGACTGTGGTCCTCTCCTTTTCTCTGTGTATGCTCCCTCCTTAGGTTGTTAAACCTAATCAATTGGTTTTTAAATATACTGATAAATTATGTGTAGGCAAAATAATTCTTTTTTATTCAATTGCTGGTTGTATCTTCTGCTTATCCAGCCATTCACGATAATCTCCATCCAGATGCCTAACAGGTTTTCAACTCTTACTATGTCCTTCTTGACATCTTCTCCCGTAACCACTCACTGTGCTCCTACTCCAGTTTTCCTCATCTTGATCCATGGCTCCACCATTCATTCAGTTCAGGACAAAAACCTTAGAGTTATCCTTCATTTCCCTCTTTTTCCTTTTTTTTTTTTTTTCTATATTCAGTCTACCAACAACTCCTTTTGGCTCTGCCTTCAAAATATATCCCAAATCTGCACGCTTTTCAGTGTATTTATGTTGTCCACTCTAGTATATGCCACCATCAGATCTCACCTGGACTACAGCAAGACTCATATCCCTGGTTCCACTGATCCTCCTCATAGTCTCCTCTCTGCATACAGACAGAGCAAGCTTTCTAAACATAAAATCGGAACATGTAATTTTCTTTTTCAAAGGCCCTTTCTAACAGTTTCCCATTACACTTTAAATAAATCAGAATGTCTTGTATGGCCACAAGGTCTCTGGGCCCTGTCTTGCCTGTGCGTCCAGCCTCAACTCATTTCCTAATATCTGGCTAGGTGTGCTCTGACCATTCTGCTTTCTTGCTGTGTTTCCAGTGTTCCATGTTCCTCCTCATCTCAGCTCTTCACACATGCTGCACTTCTGTCTGAAATGCACTTCCTCAGACTTTTATATAGCTTGCTCTCACATCATTCATATTTTGCTCAAATGTCACCTCCTCAAACGCTGTCTTTGACCAACATATCTAAAACAGCACCTACAGCTCTGCCCAAGGTCCTAGGAAGACCTTGTCCTTCTTTAGTATTCTTTACAGCATTCGTCACTATCCAAAATTATATCTTTTAATATACATGTTCGTTTACAGATTGCCTGTCTCTCCCACCAGAATATAAGCATCCTGAGGACAGGAAGATGAACCACCTACTTCACTTCTATATCTCTGTTGCCAAAAACAATCAGTGAAATATAGTAGAAATAAAGAATAACACAAGGAAAGAAAGAAAGTGAGTTGTTTCCAGTTCTAATTCTGTTTGATTCCACCAGGCTATGCTGACTCTTCATTGTGTGTAACATTTTGCTTGTAACAACAAAAAATTGGCAACAACCTACATGTCTTCAATAGAGGACTATTAATAAATCATGAAGCCTACATATAATAGAATAAAATGCACCAATAACAACGAATGAAGAGGATCAAAATGTACTAGCTCTAAAATAAAGTGAAAAGGCCTGTTGCAGAACGTTGTGCTCCAACCATCTGCTTTCCTGCTCTGGGCCTTTGCACTTGCTATTCCTTGTGTATGGAATGCTCTTCTCCAGATCTTTCAGGTCTCTCTCAAATAGCACCTCCCAGAGAATGTTCCAACCCCATGTAAAAAGTATCTTCTACCCCTTTCATTCACTAATTTCTTGCCTTGCTCTATTCTTCTGCATGATCACCATCCAAAATTACATTCACTCATATGTAAATGTAAGGCAGGGACTTGACAGTCTTATTTGCCACTCCATTCCCAGGGCCTACAACAGTGCCTGGAGTAAGGTTGAGAACAACAATGAGAAATAAAAAGAGAGAGATATATCTAATTTTCCAATCAGGTTCTTTTGGATAAGAGAGTAAAAGTACCACCATATGCTACCCCTCATCTTTAAAAACTCAGTGTTAGGACCTTTGTGTTTTCAGGCTGATAGGGACCTTAGAGGTCATCTAGTCCAAGCCATGATTTTGCAAAAGAGTGGATTGAGAAGGGTGTTAGGTGATATGTGAAGGTCCAGTGAATATGGAAGTCAGTGGTGACAGGATGACTTTTTATGCTTTTTGAGCTTTGAGTTATGTAATGTGCTACTTAATTTAAAAATAACCTCCATAAATATATTTTGAAAAATATCAGTGAGATGGTAGCCAGTTAAATAATTCAGGTACAAGCACTCAGGGGTTTGGAGGAAGATAAGTTACTTTTAAGTCACTGTGGACACAGTCATTAATCAGAGCAGGCTTCCTGAACAAGGACATCAGCTGGCCCTTGAAGAACAGAAGGAATTTAATGGTGAGGAAGAATAAGGAGCATTTCAGGAAAGCATTGCAGCAGTTAACAGTTGGTGGGAGAGGTCCAGGTATAGGAGGGAGACCTTGAAGGAGAAACCTATAAGGGCTTAACAAGAAATTAATTGTTACCCATAATATAGTTAGCTCTGGAAATAGGAACTGGAACATTAGTCTATAATCCTTAGGGCCTGTAATGGAAAGACTTACTGGCCAGGCGCAGTGGCTCAAGCCTGTAATCCCAGCACTTTGGGAGGCCGAGACGGGCGGATCACGAGGTCAGGAGACCGAGACCATCCTGGCTAATATGGTGAAACCCCGTCTCTACTAAAAAATACAAAAAACTAGCCGGGCGAGGTGGCGGGCGCCTGTAGTCCCAGCTACTCGGGAGGCTGAGGCAGGAGAATGGCGTAAACCTGGGAGTCAGAGCTTGCAGTGAGCTGAGATCCGGCCACTGCACTCCAGCCTGGGCGACAGAGCGAGACTCCGTCTCAGAAAAAAAAAAAAAAAAAGAAAGAAAGACTTACTTTCCTAAAAAGTATTGTTTTAAAGATATCATTATTTTCTCTATAGACGGATAATGTAAGTGAAACAGTAATTACACATTGTTATGGATTGAGTTGCATAAAATATACATATTTTTATATTTTTATTTCTATATATAAATATGTAGACCCTGGGAATGCAGTAGGAAATAAGACTGCCAAGTCCCTGCCTTACATTTACATATGAGTTAATGTAATTTGGGATGGTGATTACTACCATGCAGAAAAATGGAGCAAGGCAAGAGATTAATGAGTGAGGGGTATAAATATATATATATATCCTCTCTAGTCCCTCAGAATGTGATCTTAGTTGGTGGTAAAGTCATTGCAGATATAATTACTTAAGATGAAGTCACACTGGAGAGATGGGCCCCTAATCCAATATGACTGGTATCCTTATAAGAAGATCCCATGTAAAGACAGAGCTAAACAGGAAGAACGCCATGTAAAGATGCAGGCTGCTATTGGAGATACGCTCCTTAAACCAAGGAATGCCTGGGTCTATCAGAAGCTGCAAGAGGCAAAGAAGGAACCTCGCCTGTAGGCTTCAGAGGGAGTATGGCCCTGCCAATACCTTGAATTCTAACTTTTAGCTTCCAGAACTGGGAGACAATAAATTTCTGTTATTTTAAGCCATGTAGTTTATGGTATTTTATTACGGCAGCCTTAGGAAACTAATGCAGAAACTCTGCTTTTACAACCCAATTTTGAAATGAAGCCAAACAGAAGAAAACCATCACTTGCTTTGTAACTGGGTTTATGGAACATTTGGTAAATTTGATTAGAACTTTGTATATGTTTTTGTTGATTTAGTAATAATGATTGGTTACATAATACCTATAAATGCAAGCATCATTAAATTCTTTGTACATAAGTCCTTTGTAAATTAATTGCAAGCATAGCTGGAGTAACTCAAGCCACAAACTGAGTGAATCACCAGTAGAATCACACATAGATCTTTTGTTTTCATTTTTGTGTCTTAAAAGCTCAGTCTTCAACAGGCATTCTTTTTCTCTGATTTTAGTGAAAGCATTAATTCCTATGTATATTTAATTTTATTCACATGATTAACAATCATTTGGGTGAATCTGTTCATATAAGAATAAAGAACAGATTTTAACTTTTTTGGTTTTAAGTTCGTGAACATGCCTATCATATAGTCATTTATTATGCCTATTTAAGTGTAACAAGAGATTTAGGACTCACTGTGCCAATAATCTTGCTAACTTATGTCCTGAATCAGAAAGAAAATTCATAGAGAAATGAATTATATGTAAACTTAAACCACCTAGGCAGATAGCTGTTCTCTGTTGTTTACAGAGAGAAAATCAACTTACATCAGGTTTACATTTTACTAATCTTTGTTTTCAAGGCTCTCAGCCACTGCCTTGATGGTTTCCTTTCCCCATTTTTTTTTCTGTCAGTGCTGTCTCTTAAACCAATATCTAATGTTTTGTCTTTTTCTTTTCTGGTCCATGTGCTTTCACAATAAGGATAAGAGATTTTGTTTTGTTATCATATGGCAGGACTATAAATAGAGAAAATCATATTTTTAAAAATCATTTCTAGTATGGTTTGCAACATGTTTAAACTGATTGCTCCCCCTTCCTTTACTCAATCTCAAACTTAATTCTTAATTAACTCAGTTTTTCTTTTTTCTTCTACTTGAGGGTCATGGGAACAAGTTTGAGGTTAGTCACATCATATGGGTTTTAACCTTTATAGTTATCTTGTAACCCAAACAAACATTAGTCATTCTGATAAAGGGTTAGAAGAATAGTTTGGACATCTCATAGGACTTTGGCTCAGATAAATTATTCCATTAATACATTTTCTCAAGAAAATGCCTTCATTTTTGCTTTCCTGACTTCTGGTCTCCTGTAAGTTTTCTAGCTTTCACCTGACTCTAAAATGCTTTTTTTTTTTTTTTGAGACGGAGTCTCGCTCTGTCGCCCACGCTGGAGTGCGGTGGCCGGGTCTCAGCTCACTGCAAGCTCCGCCTCCTGGGTTTACGCCATTCTCCTGCCTCAGCCTCCCGAGTAGCTGAGACTACAGGCGCCCGCCACCTCGCCCGGCTAGTTTTTTGTATTTTTTAGTAGAGACGGGGTTTCACAGTGTTAGCCAGGATGGTCTTGATCTGCTGACCTTGTGATCCGCCCGTCTCGGCCTCCCAAAGTGCTGGGATTACAGGCTTGAGCCACAGCAGCCGGCCTCTAAAATACTTTAAAATAATGCTCTGGACTAAATATATTTGAGGAAATTGTCAGATTTGCTTTATTCATCTGATATTGTTATTTTGAGGGAAATTATTACATATTAAATTATGTCAAAGATTTATTTTATAGTTTCTTTTACATTTGTCCTTAGCCATTGCTTACTTATTCATGATATAAGTGGAGACCAGCAGATAACCCGTTATGTGAACATTCTGGAGAGGTGTTCAAGGAGTTGGCTGGAGCTACAAGCAAAGTGAGTTTCTTTAGCCTTTTAACTTATCCATGCTCTCAGGGATGCTAAATAAAAGCTCCATTTAGCAGCATTTGCTTCTGATGTATGGCACCAGCAAGAGTTACATTCAGGTACAGGAATCTGTGTCCGGAGGTGGGCTCTGGACCCATTGTTTCACCTTCTGTCTTCCAGCCCCAGAGTCAAATTCTTATAGGAGGAAGTTGAGTGGGGAGAGATGGGGGAAGTGGGCCTGATTCACCTCCTAACTCTTTGGATTGCTTGGGCAGCTTCCTCCAGTTCTCTAGAAGTCAGTTTCCTCATCAGTACAATGAGGGAATAGCCACTACCACTTACTGAACATTATGTGCCAGGCACAGCTCCAAGTACTTTGCATGTAAAATTTGTTGAATCTTCAGAACTCTGTGAGGGTGAAAAGTCAACACACACGTACTCTCTCGATTCTCTCTGTCCTGCTTTTCCCTCCTATTGTCTCATCACCTTCTGAGAGAGATATATATGTATGCATTATATTTTTGTTGTTTTGTCAGTCTCCTTGCTCTAGAATGTAAATGTCATAAGGGCAGGAATTTCCATTTGTTTCCTTTACTAGTATACCTCTAAAACAGAGCCTGGCAACCAATAATTATAAAATCAATGTTGAATGAATGAAGTACAGAGATTAAGTAATTTATTAATGTTCACCAAGATAGTAATGGGGCAGAGGTGGGAACTGGTCCCAGGTTGTTTATCTCCAGATCCCATACTCTAAAGCACCATGTTATACTGACTAAAATTAGGCAACCAATGGCTTTCAAGCCATGGTTCATCATGCTGGTTTCACATCAGAATTATATGTGGTGTTTTAAAAGCTATAAATGCGGGGCTGGCGCGGTGGCTCATGCCTGTAATCCCAGCACTTTAGGAGGCTGAGGTGGGCAAATCACGAGGTCAGGAGTTTGAGACCAGCCTGACCAACATGGTGAAACCCCACCTTTACTAAAAATACAAAAATTAGTCGAGCAT
>NW_012107397.1:134711-152118 GCF_000951045.1 Mandrillus leucophaeus
GTTTCACCGTGTTAGCCAGGATGGTCTCGATCTCCTGACCTCGTGATCCGCCCGTCTCGGCCTCCCAAAGTGCTAGGATTACAGGCTTGAGCCACCGCGCCCGGCCCATGAAATAATCTTTACTAGGGCAATAATGGGACTTGGTGCAGAATGACCTGAAATGACAGCTAGCCCAGAAACATTGGTATTTGGTTGTGCTGTAGATTACTTCCTTATCCTGAAACGAATTACAGAAAAGAAGATATTTAACAAATGCCTTGGAAATTGATTAAACTTATTCTTCTTTTTCCTTATTTCTTCTACTACTACTACTACTACGACTACTACTATTATTATTACTGCTACTACTACTACTTTTAATGTGCTGTGCAGGTACCTTAACTCAAATTCTGTGAGCTTATGTTAGCATGGATTATCCAAGAAGCAAATGCTGATTCAGCATTAAATGTGCAAGAAATTTATTAGAATAAATGCCTGTGAGAAAAAAATGTGAAGGGATCCCAGAGAGGCTAGAAGAGCCCTTAATGCAAGTCTGACCCTGAGGAAAAGATAGAAAGAGAAAGGGAAGAATGGTGTAAGCATTTCAGACTGCTGTTCAGTTCCATGAAAACTTAGCAAGGCTGTTGGGGAATCCTCAAGCCAAAGCCAACTATTAGAGGAGTCCCTTGTCTCATGGGATTGGGCCTGCCTTTGTATTTCTGTTGTATACAGTCATTGGTCAGGAGCAGCCTGTGGGAAAATGTGGACCTCAGTGGATTTCAGAGTAGAGCAGCTGGGGCTTTCAGTCAATTCTGCTCCCTGCAGTCAAAAATCTAGGAGGCATATTGTTATAGCCAATATTCTCATATTTAGACATTATGTTCTAGAGATTCCGGGAAGTTACTCTTGGCTATGTGTCCAAGATGTGTCCTTTCCAGAATAATTTCTCTTTACACATTCTTTAACCTGGTTATTATCAGTCTTGTGCTGAACTCTCTAACCCAGGTGGATAATTTTTAGTAAGGATGCTTAGTAATTTCAAAACATAAAATCCACACTGCTAGTCTCCAAATCTTCTATATAAAGTTTAATGCTAAACAAAAAGGGTGTGTGTGTGTGTGTGTGTGTTTGTATCATGTATATGTACACACACATGCACACATAGACATAGTATTGAGTAACATAAATTTACTCAACTGGTTATTATAGACCATGAAAGGAATTGTATTGCCATATCTAAATAAAGTGTACAGTTGTTTGGGTTTGTGTACTCTGTGCTTATGAGTGTTGTGAGTTTCTCACTTGGGCTTTTACCTCAGTATAGGTCCTTTTTGATTTCTACCTCTTGAAATAATAGTTGTTCACTCAAAGCTCAGAGGTGGTAGAAACTGGTAGCAGATATCAGGAAAACAAGAATAATTGTCATTTACTATTATTGGTCAATTTGGTTTTTTATTATTTCCTTGGACATTATACACCATCAGAACAACTACTTGAGGGTTTTTTAAACCCCAAATAGTATAATCAAACCAAGTTTTATTCATTGTTTTTCTCTGATCAAACAAGGAGTGGACAAATATATATTGAGCACTTGCTGTATGCCATGCTGAGGCATCTGACATTCATGATTTCCTTTTTTGTAGCATTATAATTATTATGCTTCACAACAAGCCAGTGGGCTAGGTGTCATTATGTACATTTGAAATGTGGGGGCCAGGCGTGGTGGCTCATGCCTATAATCCCAACACTTTGGGAGGCTGAGGCGGACAGATCATGAGGTCAGGAGATCGAGACCATCCTGGCTAACACGGTGAAACCCATCTCTACTAAAAATACAAAAAATGAACTAGGCATGGTGGTGGGTGCCTGTAGTCCCAGGTACTCGGGAGGCTGAGGCAGGAGAATGGCGTGGACCCAGGAGGCCGAGCTTGCAGTGAGCCGAGATTGCACCACCGCACTCCAGCCTGGGTGACAGAGCGAGACTCTGTCTCAAAAAAGAAAAGAAAAAAAGAAAGGTGGAGAAGGAGACTGAAAAAGCAAAACTAAAACTAACTTGCCCCATGGCTCTCAACTAGTAAGTGGCAAAACTAGCAACTTTACAACCATCTGACTGATACCAAAGCTCCAGTTTGTGTTTCTTAGCTATATGTGTCTTTTAAAAAATGAAGGAAATTAAATTTCAGCATCAAATTATCTGGCTAATTTAGAAATGAAGGGTTAAGAGTAAATAGAAAATGAGAAATTTAAAAATATTTTTTGGAAGGAAATACCCAAAGAGGAAAATGAATTAAATCATCTTCTTCTCTACTTGCTTGAATCATGCTAACATATCCTACCAAGCACATAGCAGAAACATCTGAGAAAACTGTGTACATAGTAAATATGTATTAACATATGTACATGTGATTTAAAGATGACTAAAATAGAGGACAGAATACCCAAAACGCTCCTTTTCTGTTTAGGATGAAACCATTGAAAAAAATCCTTCAGTAGTGTCTTCTAGAAATTGAGGGGAATAGGCTAGTCATCCCTAAACTCCCTTCAGTTCTAAGATTCTTTATTCTTTAATTTTTCTAAGCACTTTGACATAGTACTATCCATTTATTCTCAAGATGTTCATTGAAAAATAAATATTATAGGAGATAGATGAATAAACATGGCTAATTACTTAGAGGATTTCTCACAGATTAGTTAACATATACCCTTGTATTAGTCGGAGTAGATGGGTTATGCCGTAGTAACAAACAAACCCTTAATGCTCAGTGATATAAGACAACCAAGGCTTATTTTTAGCTAATTATACATATTCACTGTAAGCAGGGGAACTCTGTTTTTGTAGTTATTCAGGGACACATGCTAACAAGCAGCCAAGCTATTCAAGTTTACCAATTATTGTGCTATAGGGAATGAGGAAATATGGTGAATCTAACACTTACCCTTAAAGCCTCTGCTTACATTCCATTGACCAAAGCAAATCACATGGTCACGTCTCATATGGAAAGAAGAGGCAGGGAAGTACAACTTAGAAGAGGTCTGAAGTGAACGTATTTGTTGAAAAACCCTAATGGATGTCATAAAACTAATACAATGTGAGATGAGAATCTGGTCATATTCTGGTCTTACTTAAAATCCTGTACTATAGTGCCTTACAATGGCCCTTGGGGTAAATATGATCTTTGACATGGCCCTTGAGGCTCTGTTTATCTGACACTCACCTTCAAAACTTCAGCTTTTGGCAGGGCACGGTGGCTCAAGCCTGTAATTCCATCACTTTGGGAGGCCGAGGCGGGTGGATCATGAGGTCAGGAGATCGCGACCATCCTGGTTAACACGGTGAAACCCCGTCTCTACTAAAAATACAAAAAAACTAGCCAGGCGAGGTGGCAGGGGCCTGTAGTCCCAGCTACTCAGGAGGCTGAGGCAGGAGAATGGCGTGAACCCAGGAGACGGAGCTTGCAGTGAGCTGAGATCCGGCCACTGCACTCCAGCCTGGGCTACAGAGCGAGACTCCGTCTCAAAAAAAAAAAAAACTTCAGCTTTTGATTCTTCCCTTTTCGCTTTCTTCACCACAGTCACGTTGGTCAACTCATCCAACACGTTGTTTTCATAAATAGTTTTTCTCCCTCCTGTTTACACATCTTTGTACTTCTATTCAGTCTATCCACTATTCCATAAGCTGAATCCTACCCCCACCCTTACAACTCAGTTTAAACATGACTTACTCTTGGTAAATGTCCCTGACTTTCTAGGAAAAGATCCCCTGTTATGTGTTCTCACAGCACCTGATGCATTTTCTCAGATATAAACTGTGTCTGTTTAACTCACCACCCACAGCACAATACCCAGCACATAATCAAATACTCAAATATTTGTTGGCCAAATATAGGTTTTGGATTAGTGCCCAAAGATTACATTACCGGATTTCACAGAAAGAATAGACAGCTTTACCAGCAGAGCTGTTAGGAAAGGGACCGATACCAGGATTGCTTACATAAGAGGATGCATAGCCAGATGCCTATATATTTTATCACAAGGTATATATTTTATCGCAAAGGTTACTCTCAACATCAGAATGTGTTCCTGCTTAGTTCTACTTGTGGGACTTTCTGAATCTTGTTTTCTCCTTTTGTAAAAGTGAGATTTTCTAGCAAGAATATGTCAATTTTTTTATCCTTTTTCAAGAGTCTAGGATGTATTTCTAGATAAATAACTTATTAGATACTAGATAAGTCAGAAAATATAAACTATGCTTTGGGGAGAACAAAACAAACAAAGGAGAGAACAGTGCAGGTTGGGGCAGGTGAAGGGGTCCTCCTTCAGGGAAGGAGGTGTATTAGTTTGCTTGCACTGCCATAACAAAATACCATAGACTGAATGAATTAAACCACAAAAATTTATTTTCTCACATCTGGAGGCTGGAAGTCAAGATCAAGGTACCAGCAGTACTGGTTTCCTCTCCTTTGCTTGAGATAGCCACTCTATTGCTGCCTCTTCACATGGCCTTTTCTCTGTGCATGCACATCCCTGGTGTCTCTTTCCTGTGTTCCAATTTTCTGTTCTTATAAGGACACCAGTGATATTGGATTAGAGTCTACCCTAACGACCTAATTTTAACTTAATTACCTCTTTAGAGGCCCTATATCCAACTATACTGAAACATTCTAAGGTACTAGGGCTTAGCATTTCAACATATGTATTTTAAGGAATACACAACTAAGCTCATAACAGAAGGCAAGGAAGGAGTGTGCAAAGGCGATGGAGAGGTGGAGATAGGCTGCACATGTCGGCAGGCTGGTGTGTGCTATGTGAGATTGCTGAATGGGTCACTGAAACATGACTTCCTTAGAAAAGCAGTTCTGCAACTCTCCTGTCTCTGTTCCATCCTCCTGGTATTGCTCCCCAGGTCACACTTTCAAATCCTTATTTTTAAAATAATCTATTTATTTATTTACTTATTTATTTATTTTAGAGACAAAGTCTCACCCTGTTGCCCAGGCTGGAGTGCAGTCATGCAAGCATAGCTCACTGCAGTCTTGAACTCCTGCACTCAAGTGATCCTCCTCTTGAGTAGCTGGGACTAAAGGTGTGTGCTACATGGGTGTGATCCTCCTTGTGAGTAGCTGGGACTAAAGATGTGTGATTCTCCTCCTGAGTAGCTGGGACTAAATGTGTGTGCCACCATTTGTAGCTAATTTTTCTTTTTTTTTTTTTTAGGGATGGGGGTTTTGCTATCTTAGCCAGGCTGGTCTGAAACTCCTGACCTCATGCAATCCTCTTGCCTCAGCCTCCCAAAGCACCGAGATTACAAGCATGAGCTACTGCACCCAGTCCACAAAAACTTTTTATATTTACAGCTCCTGTCCAGGCACAGTGGCTCATGCCTGTAATCCCAGCACTTCGGGAGGCCAAGGCAGGTGGATCACGAGGTCAGATATTGGAGACCAGCCCAGCAAACATAGTGAAACCCCGTCTCTACTAAAAATACAAAAAATTAGCTGGGCATGGTGGTGGGTGCCTGTAATCCCAGCCACTCAGGAGGCTGAGGCAGGAGAATCGCTTGAACCCGGGAGATGGAGGTTGCAGTGAGCCGTAATCGCGCCTCTGCACTCCAGCCCGGGTGACAGTGCGAGACTCCATCTCAAATAAATAAACAAACAAACAAATATTTACAGTTCCTTAAGTAGTGTCTGCCTTCTCCCCTATACTGTGTCATAAGGGCAGGAACTTCGTCTTTTTTGTTCACTACTGTACGTGTAGTGCCTGACAATCAATGTGCCATATTTTTTCACATGATAGAAAAAGTGGAATATGATGTTAAATGAAAGAGATGAAGTCCTGGATGTTCCCAAGGGTCTATAGGCTTCAGCCAGACTCCCAGAGAGAGCAGAGCCTCTGCCATAGTCTTTAGACAAACCTTTCCTTCCTCATCATCCCCAAAATTACTACTGCCCCTCCACCCCAATTAAATAAGATTTACGTTTGGGACCTGTTGAATAAACCTGGAGTGATTTTTTAGGTTTCTGATTGCCTTCTTCCTAAAACACATCATTTCGTTGATGCTTGAAGTAAATACAAGATAAAGTATTTCTTTCCTCGGCCAGTGATAAAAGATTTAAATGCAAACCTGTGATTGAAGCTGAGATTTCAATTTGTTGAAATGTAATCAGCCCATATGCACATACAAATGGCTCTCAGCCAAGATTTCCTGTTTAAATACGGAGAGAAGAGAGAGAAGAGGCAGGGGAGAAGAGACTGCAGAAAGATGTTTCAGAAGGCTAACTTTCCTGATTTGACACTGCACTCCATGTAGTACAAATTGGAGTGTTAGTGTAGAGGGCATTTTTTTGCTTCCTGGCTGTGGGAAGTCCTCCCCTAACCACCTGCAGAAAATAATTTATCTATGCAGGGAGCAGAAGAGTATTTTGCACTTTACTGGTCTGTGATTATGGAATCCCAGATTTATAACAATTGTTTGAAGTCTGGTTTTGTTAATGTTGTTCTTTAAGATGTCAGTGAAAAACTTTCCCTCCGAGTTCCCTTGTAAAGTGAAAATTACACATCAGTTGTAAGCCAGCTTTTAAACAGATTTCTTTAAACTATATATTTTTTTCAGCTGTAGCAATGTCATGTCATTTACCGTGTAAGAAATCCTATACTGAGAAATGTAAGAGTTGAACATCTTTCACTGTGTTTCTTCAGGACTGTACTCAATCTTATTAGATTCTTCTACTGTTAAGCTAATAATTAATTTGCATTTCTATTTTTTTATTGAGTAGTGAGATTCACATTTGACTTGCCAGAAAAATAAAAAAACATTTCAATGGCAGCAATGCGGATAATAATTATTTCTTGGACATTAGTTTAGCAGCCAGGTGCTATAGTGTGCTTTGTCTACAAATGTGCTTTTAAATGTTCTTATACAAAAGTGTGTCCAGGAAAAGCCTTTATATTATTATGATCTATTTTACTCATTTTCGTTCTAAGGGTAATAGAATTTCATGTCATTTCATTTGTAATGAACAACACAAAGATTTTTGAATATTCTGAAGAAAGTTTTGAAATTTAAATCTAACAGAAAAATAAGAAACATGTTTAATAGCACAGCATTTCAGGTATAAAATATATACTGAAAGAAAAAAATTGGCCGGGCGCGGTGGCTCAAGCCTGTAATCCCAGCACTTTGGGAGGCCGAGACGGGCGGATCATGAGGTCAGGAGATCGACACCATCCTGGCTAACAAGGTGAAACCCCATCTCTACTAAAAATACAAAAAATTAGCCGGGCATGGTGGCAGGGGCCTGTAGTCCCAGCTACTCGGGAGGCTGAGGCAGGAGAATGGCGTGAACCCGGGAGCTGGAGCTTGCAGTGAGCTGAGATCGCGCCACTGCACTCCAGCCTAAAAAAAAAAAAAAAAAAAAAAAAAAAAAATTAAGTTGGCAATAAGTTATAGTTAATTTTGTACATGGTTTGTATAAGGGAAAAACAGGTCCTTAGCTTGATCGTGTGCATCTTTCATGATACCTTTCTTCCCATTCCCTCTTCCTTTATCTTCTCTCCACCTCTAACTACCATCCTTCTTCAGCCAGGATACGTTTTTAATGACTGATTTATCCAGCTCTTCTCTTTTTTTCTGGGCTGCATAGCCAAACCTCCCCCACACAGTCAAAGCACAACTCATTAACACCCCTCAGAGGCAGAGCAAGAGGACAAAAGAGAAAAGGAAGTGCCCACCTGTGGGATCTGAATTCAGCAGTTAGTAGGTCCCCCTGTTACCCCTCACCCCAGGTTCCAAAGGGTTTTCTTTGTATTAACATGTGGGAAACACAAGTCCCAAAGCTATGTCCGCTAGTAGGCTTTCCTGCTAATTTCATCATCATTTTATTAGACTTCACTTATATCTTACTTCATCAGCTTGCCATTGGCAGGTGGGCAGATTTTCCCCAGTGTTTGGCCTGACTCCAAGATAGATGCAACAGCAGGCAAGATCCAGGGATGCAAAGGTATTTTGACTATTTTTCCCAGTTTGCTTTAATAGCTTAGGACAAGTAACCTGCTGGGAGGCAGCAGTTTAGATTATTGACAAAAATGTGAGTTTGGAAGTCAAATAGTCACAGGTGAAATCCCAACTCCACCCCCTTGTAGCTGTTTGAATTGACTCCATGAGTTTTAGATCTTCATCAACACAAAAGACAGGGAAAGAACAATTGCCTTAGAATAGGATAGTTGCAGCTTATGTAGCTTTGGAACCTACATGAGATTCTGAGGGTTGTATGCAGGGGTATATGTAAAATACAAAGAGAGCTGGCTTTGTTAAACAGCAATGGTAGAACAACCCAGGTGACCCGGAAGTTCATTATCCCCTCTCATTGGTAGCTCAACGATCCTGAGTTAGCTTAAGGAAAGAACAGGCTTGCATTTCAACTACTTGTTTCCATTGCATTGATGTTCACTGCACTTCTCTGTTCCCTATAATGAGTAGAATATTATAGGGGGAGAGTTTCACCCTTTTGGGGATGCATGCAGTTCATTTCTGCCTGTGTGCACTCTCCTATGTCTGTGCTTTTAAGTTTTCTCTCAATTTGTCCCATTTTATATTTGTACTATGAGGCACTAGTAAGGAGTGCTAATGACTCATTTGCATGACAACTGGAAATTAGTTAGAGAGACAGACCACCCACTCTGGGGTTATGTGTGTTTTTGGAAGCAGCAGAGTTTAACTGGTTCACCCAGGGTGGAAACAATCCTTCTAGGAAAGGCTGGAACCACGTGGCTACTAACCCCGAATCATGTTTGGTGGCATCATAGGAGTCCTTCAGACATCAAAGCCTCCAAACCCACAAGTCACTCGGGAAAGTTGGATTTTCTGCCAAAGAAAAACCCTGGCGAGTGAGACTCATGGTTGCCTAAACTTTGTAAGTCCCGAGACCTCACTTTCAGATGTTTCTTCCCCATGTCTGGGGTGAAACCATGCTTGATTTTTGAAAAATGTCCACCACAAGTTGTGATGTGCACTCCAGGGTGCGTACTGCATAATAATGCATAATCTCCAAGGTCCCATCAGCTCTTTAGTTCTTGAGGTAGGTGTCATCGTAAACATATGGGGTCTTTCCCTTTTGGATTAGATAAATTGTATAAAATGATTTGTTTTTATCTTCTATCTTGCCTTCATCCCCAGATTTCTTGTAACTTTCACCATTTTTAATAAAATCTAATGTCCTGCATTGCAACTGGAGTAGTAGGTAGGTGTTCTCCTGCCAAGTTAAGATGTTTATAGAACGTCTGTTTGCCACACTAATGCATGCTGTGGAATTCTCTTCTGCCCTCCACGCAAGGACCATTTCTGCCTTCTCAAATACATAACCCATGTATAGTTTGCTATCTGACTTACAGCAAGCATTCAGATATTTTCCTGGCCTATCACTATAGTAACCAGAAGACAGGCCTCATCCTAGAGGAGCTCAGAGGGGAGGAGGCCGGGAGTCCTAAGGAGTCATAGCCTTTAGAGAGGAAAGGAAAATCTGAGGCAAGGGTTCTTTTCAGCTTTTTCTTTAACTCCCCCACCCCCACAAAAAAACTCTGAAATATCTTAGGAGCTGCTTATGCCAAGAGTGATGAAATTTTTTGGCAGTTACTGTGATCTTTGTGCCAGTTCACCTCCTTAGGGTATCTTGCTGATAAGATTTAAATGATGCCAACATAACGCTGTTGGACCATCTGTCTCTTTTCACTGTTTTGTGCATTTATTCCATGTTGCAGCACCACCGGCATCTTCTGAATGGATACTGAGGCAGCCAAATCCTGACTCACTACAGTCCTACACCATGTCTCTTTTGCTTGGCCAAGAAAACTGTTAGGTTCTCTCTTCATCTGTCAAATGTAAGGATATTAGGCACTCCCTGAAACTTAACTGCTGAGGTACAAAGCATGAATTTAGGTGAAGACTTAATGGAAAGAAAGGCAAAATGTATCAAAATCTCTCAATGGGCAAAATAGTGCGTAAGGGCAAAATGAAGCAGAAAAATTACTAGAGAGATGAGAATGTAAAATATTTTTCTTACTTCATTCCAGTAGAACAATCTATAAAGAGGGAATGCCTAAGTTAAAAATATAACTGTAAGTAGACTCTTCAAAATGATTTGCCTGGCAGTCAGATTTTCATGATGCTTCACATTTATTAACCTTCACTCATTAGGCTGTTGTTGGGGTCATTTGTATGATCTTCAAATATTCAGGCCTTCTATAGAAGCCTTCTAACTCGAGGGGAAATAGATGGCTTTCTCCTAGAGGGAAATTAAGGGGTCTAAAGATACTTACAGTGCATATAGTAAAGAGGGAAAAACAGGAAAAAGTCGAGGATTGGAATCTCCAGCTTATAGAGCTCCATTCTCCTCCAGAACAAACCCTGTTTTCTTCAGTTACTTAGTTACACAGCACATCAGAGAGACTAAGCTATTGACCCTTGAGGTACAGAAAAGAAGTAAGCCAAAGACTTTACAAGATTATTTCCTAGCAGAAAATTAAAATAAAATCTCATTGATTTCTCCATCTCTTCCATCATAAGGTGAACAGTAAGTAAAGGAAGAGGAGAGTTTAAGGGACAGGGTTAGGATAAACTTCTGAGCTCCTAGATATGACCTGGATAATCATAACTTTAACCCTCAACTGCCTTTCCACCACCTATGATGTTGGGATTTCAGAAAAGGTGGAATTGGAGGAGGATGGATTTTCTTGTCAAGATCTTGGGCAAATGATATGCTGAAAGAACCACACAGCTGGAGTCCAGGGGTTGTTAGATAGAAGTCACTGGTATTACAGGATATTTGGAGGTCAAAACTTTAAAGTATTATCCATAATACTTGAATCCAAACTGCTCTTGGTAAATATTTCTGTTTGTTATCGGTGGGCCCATTATTTTATGCTTTCTACCTCACTGGCCATTCTATATATTTTCTAGAAAATGTTTTATGATATATATTACCTGCCTAATTTTGAGGGCAGTTGAAGCCATTATGTGTGTTACTACAGAAACTGTGTTCTTACACAAGTAAATTTAGAGACACAACAGCTAAAAGTGTCTCTTTTAGCTGTTGTGGTATTTTCACTACTTTTAGTGTAAATTCAGGTCTGTTACTTAACATGGAGCTTCCGCCACAAAGGCCAGAGGAGCACATCAAAGCCAAAAGCACAGCAAGTCATCCGAGTTCAGATTCTTTCCTGCTTCCCTGCAGAGGGGTCAAGAATATAAACATCCTCAATTGCTACAGCAGGAGGGAACATTAGTCCATCAACAGAACCAAACAGGAAGCACCAAATGGGCATTTCTTCAGTTTATTTTGTCATTATTAAGAAAGACATAGTTTAGTTCCTTCAACCAAATTTGTCAATGAAACAGAAAACATACAAGGTACAGTCATTTTGGTTAGGGGAAAGTCTGATTGTAAAAGGATTCAGTGCTGTTATTTTCTGGTTATTTCACTTACTACAATTTATACAATAAGTTCTTAGGGTGTTGGAATTTAAAACTAATTAACATTTGCTGCACTTTTTTGAGATTCACATTATGAGTCACTTAGATTTTAATCAAATTTCTCATACATTTTCTTTCTGGACTAAGAAGACTGTGCACATATTGAGCAGAAAAATTTTGCCTCCCTTCAGTTTGTGATAGGGTGTGAAGAGTTTCAGATACAGCCAGGAAATACCTCAAATGGCACTGTAGAGACTGACCAAAATTTAAAATCTTGGTATATCCATTCCATTACATCAAAGAAAGTTCTAGTACTCCACTGCCAGTATCAGCAGATAATGAAAAATGACACACATTGTAATGATTCAAGCAAGCCCAGTAAAGGAGCAAGAAGGAATGTAATATCTATTTTTGTGAAAGTTTCCAGAAATAAATCAACAAACCACTTTATTCTTCTTATAATTACTTGGACTCTCTTAATTCCAGAAGACTATTTGGCCTGCTGGTTAAAAGGAAGTGAGTGTTCCCTTTCAGCCTGCTTCACTATTTTTCTCATCCAGTCACTGGTATGGGGTACCAAGGACGGGATAGGGAGAGTAGTTCACCCCTAGTACAGGCAATAAGGGCTGCTTTGTGTGTAGAAAATTGAAAAGGAATAAAATAAAATAATAATAAAAGCCAGTTCTGCTTTTTATTATCACCATGCCTGGCAGTTTCAAGCAACATCAACAATACTACTCCTCTTTGAAAAATAAAAAAGCTTTTGTTGGTCTAAGTTCTAAACAACTGCTGCTGCAGTTGCTGAAATTTAACAAAACAAATGTAAGCTGAATATTACCACTTTTTTTATTATTACTTATTATTAATAAACATTGCATTCTATGTGGAAGTAATTCTAACTCTCAAATGCACATGGACTCAGCTATACTGGTTTATTTCAAGAATAAGCAGTCAAGTTCTGTTTCATTTTTATAATCACTCTGCTATAATTGTTTATTTTTAGTCTATGTTTAAATACAGGCTTACATAGTACCACAGGGACTGGAGATGTGACCTGAGCCTGAAGCAAGCTCAAATAATTCACAATCATTACAAGCTTTGGAGAATTTTACCAAATATGATAGAAATTTATGATGAATTTTCTGGTGAAGTTATTTTATTGGAAATTTTTCAACAGCCGAAATATTTGAAAACAGCTGGAAATGATCCCAAGGGAAAAAGGATATGGTCAGTACTATAATTTCTGGAATGTATTGTGAAGTGGGATTTGTATGAATCTGATACATTTATTCTTAAAGATTTCATCACTATTTGCATATCTGTTATTTCACCTGAAAGAAACTTTTTGAAATTAAAATAAAAAATGTTCTTCAATCAACTATGAGTGAAGATAAGTCAACACATCTGACCATACTGATTTTACTGACCATGACTATATAAAGATTAATTTGACAAAGCATTAACAAATTTGCAAAAGTTAATGCTCAAAGTTAGAAAACATAAAGTGATTATTCTTCACTGAGGCAAACCAGTATATAGGTATAAATATTTTTCTTTTCTTTGTGACGGAGTCTTGCTCTGTCCCCCAGGCTGGAGTGCAATGACGCGATCTCAGATCACTACAACCTCCGCCTTCCAGATTCAAGTGATTGTCCTGCCTCAGCCTCCCGAGTAGCTGGGATTACAGGTGCCCACCACCACGCCCAGCTATTTTTTTGTATTTTCAGTAGAAATGGGGTTTCATCATATTGGCCAGGCTGGCCTCGAACTCCCGACCTCAGGTGATCCACCCACCTCGGCCTCCCAAAGTGCTGGGATTACAGGCGTGAACCACTGCGCCTGGCCCATACTAATGTACTTAAAAAGTATTAAACCTTAACTTTTTGCATTTTCAACTAAAATATGTACTTTATCAATTTATTATTAGCATGATTATATAGTCAAAATTGAATAAATGAAAACTTTCACTCTCTGCATTTCTTTTCTGGACATAATAATTATTATTTGTTTCATTTCAAAATTATTACTGAAAATACTTTTATCATACAGAGGAAGGGGTATTAAAAATGATCCCTTTCAGGCATCAAGTACACTAGGTATGCCACTGCATGCATCTATTCATTTTAACTCAAAACAAAATGCATTCTTTTTGTTTGTTTGTTTTGAGACGGAGTCTTGCTCTGTCGCCCAGGCTAGAGTGCAGTGGCACGATCTCAGCTCACTGCAAGCTCTGCCTCCCAGGTTCATGCCATTCTCCTGCCTCAGCCTCCCGAGTAGCTGGGACTACAGGTGCCCGCCATCACGCTTGGCTAATTTTTTTGTATTTTTTTAGTAGAGATGGGGTTTCACCATGTTAGCCAGGATGGTCTCGATCTCCTGACCTTGTGATCCGCCCGCCTCGGCCTCCCAAAGTGCTGAGATTACAGGCGTGAGCCACTGCGCCCGGCCAACAAAATGCATTCTTAATCATTTTAGTATTACATATGTTTTTGACAATTATGCCAAAAAACAATTTTTAATAAGGCAAACTCTTAATAATCAAGAAATAGAAAGAACTACCGTTAAATACAATTCTCAACTACCACCGATTTTGGTAATAACTGTATTTCTAGTAAATATATTTGATGTTTTGATTATTTTATTATAAGCTTAGTAGGATAAGAAAAATACAAAAAATACAACTGCATAAATCTCAACATGATGAAATAGAAATTATGAAAATCTCCTTATGAATCAAAAAAGCTGAATCACTCATTTTAAACCTTCCAGTCTAGCAAAAACCCTGATTTTATGCCTTTTCAGAAAACAGAAAACCAAAGATGTTCTCCAACTTAGCTTATAAAGTCAACACAACTTTGATATGAGAACATGAACATTAAATAATGAGGAAAAAATTGCAGGCAACCTCAATCATGAGCAGATATGCTTAAATTCTTAATATTAGATAACCATACAACATGTATCTATGAAATGACACAAGTTGAGTTTGTTGCAATTATGCAATGTTAGTTTAGTTTAACATTAGAAAACTGAGAATTTATTACATTAACAGAATAAAGGAAAAAAGTATATGATCATTGTACTAGATGCAGAAAAGCAGTTGGTTAAAGTAAGCATCTATTTATGATTAAAATATATCTTTGGGCAAATGAAGAATAGAAGAGAGCTTCTTTAATCAAATACAGGGTATCTACAAAACACCAATAATAAACACCATGGAAATACTGAAAGCTTTCTTTCTATGATCAGGAATAAGATAATAGTTGTATTAGTTCATTCTCTTGATGCTATGATGAAACACCCAAGACTGGGTAATTTATAAAGGAAAGAGATTTAATTGAGTAACAGTTCTGCAGGGCTGGGGAGGCCTCATGAAACTTACAATTATGGTGGAAGGGAAAGCAAACACATTCTTCTTCACATGGCGACAGCAAGGAGAAGTGCAATGCGAAGTGGGGAAAAGCCCCTTATAAAACCATCAGATCTCATGAGAACTCACTCACTATCATGAGAACAGCATGGGGGAAATGCCCCCATGATCTAATCACCTCCCAGGAGGTAACCCCCCAATATATGGGGATTACAATTCGGATTACAATTCAAGGTGAGGTTCTGGGTGGGGACCCAGAACCATATCAATAGTTATCAACATTTCTAGGCTACCTACTACTAAAAGTCCTAATCAGTGTGGTAAGGAAGAAGAATTGAAAAGAACAAGTAGGCCAGGCACAGTGGCTCACGCCTGTAGTCCCAGCACTTTGGGAGGCAGAGGCAGGCAGATCACGAGGTCAGGGAATCGAGACCACCCTGGCCAACATGGTGAAACCCCGTCCCTACTAAAAATACAAAAATTAGCTGGGCGTGGTGGCACGTTCCTGTTGTCCCAGCTACTTGGGAGGCCGAGGCAGTAGAATCCCTTGAACCCGGGAGGCGGAGGTTGCCGTGAGCCAAGATCGCGTCACTGCACTCCAGCCTGGCAACAGAGTTAGACTCCATCTAAAAGTAAAAGAACAAGTAAAACTGTCATTATTTGCTATGACTGTATATGTAAAAAAACTCAAAGACTCTACCAATAGTTCTTAGAATTGAGTTTAATAAGATTGTATCCCAGCAACCTTGTTAAACTCAATTCTAATCTCGACTTGTAGATTTTAAAAATTTCATTTCTATGATGAGCAACAACAGAAAATAAAACTGAAAATAATTATAATAGGATCAAAAATATTTAAAACCTAAAAATAAATATTTTAGCAGTTGTAAAAGAAACATAAAACATTCCCAAGAGACATTAAAGAACACAAATCAATGAATACCTATACTACATTTATATATTGAAAGACTCAGCATTTTTAAAGTGTTAATTTTCCTGAAACTGAGCTTTAGATCCAAAGAAATTCAAATCAAAATCCCAGTTGGGGTGTGTGTGCCTGTGTGTGTGTGTGTGTGTGTTTGTGAGAGAGAGAGAGACACACACAGGGAGAAAAGGAGTTTGAAACTCAATTCTTTAAAATATGAACAAAAATGAAGAGAAACAGGTATAGACAAGACACTCTTGAATAGGAGGGAAAAGGTAAGAGGAGTTGCTCTACTGGATATTAATACTTATGTCTGTGATAATTAGGATAGTATAGTATTGGTGTAAGAATAGACAAAAAAATCATTGGAACAAATTGGAGTTTAGAAAAGGACACATATTTGAACTAAATTAAGTGTTTATATATTAAGTAGGATACAAAGGTACTTACAATAAAGGAAAAGACTGATACTTAGAGTGAGTTAAAATTAAGAGCCTCAGTTTATGAAAAGACACCTTTAATTGGTAAAAAGTCAAACTACATGGTAGAATATATTACATATGTAAGTCTTGTGCCCAGTATAAAGTACATCTACAAATTAAATCAATATATAAGAAAATCTAATGAACAATGGACAAAAAGACTTCACCAGGCATTTCACACACAAAAAAAGATACCCCAATTGCCAACAAGTATAAGAAAACGTCTTTGATTTCTTCAACAAGTATAAGAAAAGGTCAAAGAAATAAAATTTCTTTGTTTCAGGGAAATGCAAATTAAAACCATGGTTATATACCACCAGACTTCTTTTAGAATAGCTAAAATTAAGAATACTGATAATCCCAACTGTGGGAGAAAATGTAGAGCAACAGGAATTCTCATTCACTGCTAATGTGAAAATTGGTAAATGTACTTCCTCAGGATAAAATTTTCAATGAAAAGAGAATAGAATTTACATATATTCACATAAATTCATGCATCCCAGTGGAAAGCACTGGCCTATTTTGTGCCTTGTCTTAGTCCATTTTCTGCTGCTATAACAGAGTACTAGAGACTGGGTGATTTATAAAGAAAAGAGATTTATTTGGCTTATGGTTCCGGAGGCTGGGAAGTCCAAGACTGAGGGACTGTATTTGGTGAAGGCATTCTTGTTTTATCATAACATGATGGAAGGCATCACATGATGAGATAATGTGAGAGAGAGTGAGAGCATGAGACAGAGAGAAAAAGGGTGCCAAACTCCTGAGATAACTCATTTCTGTGATAATGACAATCCATGAAGAAAGTGTCCCCATGACTTAATCACTTTGTAAAGTCCCCATCTCCCAATACCGTTATGTTGGCAATTAATTTTCAACATGAGTTTTGGAGGGGATTTTCAAACCATAGCATGTCTCAACTGATCTTTATGGTATGTACATATCTAGTGTACAGATGAGAAAAGTGAGGCTTCAGAAAGAGAAAGATTTTTAATAAATCCATGAATCTACTAAGTGGAAGAGCCACCACCTAAACAAGCTCTCTCTCATTCTCAACCGCATATACTTTCACCATGTTTATAAAAGCATCCTTTAAAAATATATCCTGTTGGCCGGGCGCGGTGGCTCAAGCCTGTAATCCCAGCACTTTGGGAGGCCGAGACGGGCGGATCACAAGGTCAGGAGAT
>NW_012107397.1:153468-160962 GCF_000951045.1 Mandrillus leucophaeus
TCATGAAATCTTTGCCCATTCCTATGTCCAGAATGGTATTACCTAGGTTATCTCCCAGAGTTTTTATAGCTTTGGGTTTTCCATTTAAGTCTTTCCTCCATCTTGAGGAATTTAAACAAATTTACAAGAAAAAAAAACCATTAAAAAGTTGGTAAAGGGTATGAACAGACTTTCCAAAAGACATGAGTGCAGCTAACAATGATGAAAAAAAGCTCAACATCAGTGATCATTAGAGAAATGCAAATCAAAACCACAGTGAAATGCTATCTTACACGAGTCAGACTGGCTATTAAAAAGTCAGAATATAACAGATGCTGACAAAGTTGCGGAGAAGGAACCTCCCACTGTTGGTGGAAGTGTAAATTAGTTTAACCATTGTGGAAGACAGTGTGGTGATTCCTCAAAGTCCTAAAGACAGAAATACCATTTGCCCCAACAATCTCATTACTGGGTATATACTCAAAGGAATGTAAATCACTCTGTTATAAAGACACATGCACATGTATGTTCATTGCAGCACTATTCACAATAGCAAAGACATGGAATCAACCTAAATGCCCATCAATGATAGACTTGATAAAGAAAATGTGGTACATATACACCATGGAATACTATGCAGCCATAAAAAGGGACAAGATCAAGTCCTCTGCAGGGACATAGATGGAGCTAGAGGCCATTATCCTTAGCAAACTAACACATAAAGAGAAAACCGAATACCACGTGGTTTCACTTGTAAGTGGGAGCTAAATGATGAAAGCACATGGACACAAAGAGGGGAACAACACACACTGGGGTCTATGCAAGGGTGGAGGGTGGTAAGAGAGAGAGTGTCAGGAAAAATAACTCATGAGTACTAGGCTTAATACCTGGGTGACAAATCTGTACAACGAACCCCCATGACATGTTTACCTATGTAACAAAACTGTACATGTACCCCTGAACTTAAAAGTTAGAGTTTAAAAAAGGTATTGTTTTATTCTCTTTTGTTTGATTGTACTGTTAAAGAAAAAATACAACAAATATAGTTTGAAGATCTAATTGGCTTTTATTTGTGATTCTAGAATCAGACAACACTTCATTCTGTAAAACAGAATTAGTGATCCACTGGATATGATAGAATGGTTGGTTTTTGTCAGGTGGGAATAAGACAACAGAATGATAAATAAAAGTGTGTTGGTTAACGTAAGTTACAAGTCACTTTTCTTGTAAGAGTTAAAACAGAGAAGACCTCTTTATTATGCTGACTTAGGAAGATTGAGCTCTTTGACTAGTTGCTGTGAATCTCCTGTTTTCAGGAAAAACTGCTCTGTTTGGGCCTATACCAGCTTCCTTAAAGTTCAGTTTGATTATGAGGCACTTTGCATGAGTGACACTATTTTGTTTTGATCTGTGGGAGTCTGGGTGCAGAAGGCTGGTCCAAAACAATGGATTCCCATAAACTGTAACAGCACTTAGTCATAAACACCTCTCTCAGAATTATGTTCAGCATGTGAATGTCCCTGATGTCCATTTGTAGTCAGATATCAACTCCTTTGGAATCCAGGAAGAATTTTATTTTGACTGTATTTAATGTAAATCTGTTTTACAGAAGAAGAATTTAAAAATATATATCTTGCAGTATATGAACAGAAAATACACTCCTATTGAAAAAGTTCTTGATGACCTAGACAGAATCTAAATAGTTATCTAGCATTTAGTCTGCAAGCCTACAGAATGCTAGATAATGTGATATAGTTAATTTTAGCCAAAGTCTTGCTCATCTGAATATAAGTTATAATTTCTAAGAGTCGTGTTAAAAATAAGGCAGTATTATTTAAAAATTAGTACTATAATGCCACCTACCTGAGTGACACATGGTCTGATGTATTTGCTTGCATGTTTTAAAGAAAAAAGTAGGCCAGGTGCAGCGGCTCACGCCTGTAATCCCAGCATTTTGGGAGGCCGAGGCAGGTGGATCACCCCAGGTTGGGAGTTCAAGACCAGCCTGACCAACATGTGGAAACCCTGTCTCTACTTAAAATACAAAATTAGCCGGGCATGGTGGCACATGCCTGTGGTCCCAGCTACTTGGGAAGCTGAGGCAGGAGAATTGCTTGAACCTGGGAGGTGGAGGTTGCAATGAGCCGAGATTGTGCCATTGCACTCCAGCCTGGGCAACAAGAGCAAAACTCCATCTCAAAAAAAAAAAAAAAATGGTAACATCAAATTCCAATTTTACAATTATATTGTGCTCAAAATATCTGCCTATGTATTTTAGGCTAGATTCATAGTCTTTGTAGTAAAAAATATTAATCTTACTAAATTCAGCTTTCAAGAGTCATATTAAATAATAATTTTATTGTCAGCACTATATGTAAGGCTACATTTCATGACTATAGATTCAATAAAACAGCACGACTATAATGAGAATAGCTAATCATAATGATTTATTAATAATGTCAGTGTTTACATTTTATCTCTTTTAATGTAATAATCCCATGTGCTGTAAGTACAGTGCACTATCGTTATCCCTGTTTTACACATAAGGAACCTGAAGCACAGAGAGTATTGAATATTAGCCGAATATCACAGAGTTTATAAGTGATAGAACTGGTATACAGAGCTGACTCCAGAACCCTGGCTCCTCACTGCCATACTACAGTACCTCATATACATGAGGAAAATATACACAAGAAAAGTTGCTTTGTGTGAGATTTGCTTTAGCCAACTTTTACTACAGTATCATTATTTATCATTTAAAATTAGAAATAGCCAGGCGTGGTGGCTCACGCCTGTAATACCAGCACTTTGGGAGGCCGAGGTGGGAGGATCACGAGGTCAGGAGTTCGAGACCAACCTGAACAACATGGTGAAACACCGTCTCTACTAAAACTACAAAAATTAGCCAGGCATGGTGGTGGATGCCTGCAATCCCAGCTACTCAGGAGACTGTGGCAGGAGAGTCGCTTTAACTGGGGAGGCAGAATTTGCAGTGAGCCGAGATCACGCCATTGCACTCCAGCCTAGGTGACAGAGCAAGACTCCATCTCAATAAATAAATAAATAAATAAATAAAATAAAACTAGAAACACTCTAATTGCAGAATTCATCCAGATCAATTGAAAAGCATTGATATTACTGATGATTACAAGGAGTCTTGAGGTCAAATAAAAGATTTAGAAAAATTATGTTTTGATGAAGACAGAATTCAGATATGTTACAGTGAAATGGTTTTACATTCTTCTTATGACCATTAGTAGTAAGCAAAAATGTGTAATTTTGTTTTTAAAAAATGGCACTGATGACATTGACTGTAAGTTCAGTCTATTCTAATTTATTTAGACTTTGTATTCCTGCATTCAGTAACACCCTTAGCAGTTTTGAGGGGCATTATGAAATTTGGTATGATTTTGAAGACTATAACTTCAGAAACTAGAAGACATTTGCAGTTACCTTGATTTTGTCAGGTAAGCCAAAGAACAACCACCACAGAGAATAAACTTCATCAGTTCTTTGCTCTAACAGGAGCTTTGTTACTCTTCATGTCTGTGTTTGATGTTCTGAATAACCTTCATTTTCCTTCCTCCCTTCTTCCCTCCTTTTCTTTCTCTCTTTTTCTTTCTCTCTTTCTTTCTTTTTCTTTTCTTTTCTTTCTCTTTCTTCTTTTTTGTTTTGACGGAGTTTTGCTCTTGCTGCCCAGGCTGGAGTGCAGTGGCGCAATCTCGGCTCACTGCAACCTCCGCCTCCCGGGTTCAAGCAATTCTCCTGCCTCAGCTTCTCTAGTAGCTGTGATTACAGGTGCCTGCCACCACGCCCAGCTACTTTTTTGTATTTTTAGTAGAGATGAGGTTTCACTATGTTGGCTAGGCTGGTCTCAAACTCCTGACATCAGGCGATCCACCCATCTCAGCCTCCCAAAGTGCTGGGATTACAGGTGTGAGCCATCGCACCCAGCCTACTATGCATCCTTTCACAGTTAAATTTTTTAAATGTGGATCTTGTGAATTTAGAATTCATTATAATTCACAGACAGAACCAAAGATTACCTTTGGCTTAGGCAGAGAGAGAGACTGGCAGGCTTAGCTAAGCAACTTGACCCACACCCAATCAGCAACTGCAGTTTTTGTTACCTAATGTGCAAAATCCACACAGCTTATTCTATTTACAAAGTTGTAAAGTGATAGAAAGCTTTTTCCATTTTCCAACCAAGTGTTGTACAGGGTGTCAGCAGCATGTTTATAAAAACGAAGCAACTTCACGACAGTTAATCAAGATTATCCAGCTTCCCATTGTCAAGAGTCTCTGGACCTCTGAGGACTTGCCCAGACATTTTTGCCCAGGTCCATGTGGAACTACAAGTTCCTCTATGCCTCCAAATAGCCAAACAGTGTCCCAGAAATGTTTGCTCCAATCTTTGTCTTATTTGTCTCATGCACCCTGTGCTAGAAGCTCTGTTCATCTGTATCCATTTACTGGTAACATGCTCCTGTTCAGCAGATAAATGAGTTTGTCTTCTTGTCTGTAACTGGCTGAAAAAGTGCAGGGTGAGATCTCCTCCACCGCAGTCCTGTCCATCTGTTCATCATATTCCATGACCACGTGTCCTGATCTTTTCATCTCCCATAGCTGATGTGGCTGCTCTATGCTTCCAAAAACTTACATAACATTAAATCTTAGAACATTTACAAGTTTTCAGGGAACATGTACCCACCCAAAAGTAATAACATTCCCCCCACTTTTCTTTCTTTCTTTTTTTAGAACCTTATGGTTTATTTCACTGGAATAGAAAAAAGTAGCCAATTTTTTCCACAATTGGAATTGGGGGTTGGTGAAGGGAAGTGGTAAATACAGTTTGGAAAGGAATGTTCTGCTAAGAAATTCAGATTTTATGAGCCAAGGAAAACCATCATATCTTTTTGTTGTTGTTTTAATGTGAAATGATCACAGCTGTGCTTTAGGAATATTAATCTGACTACTATGTTTTGAATGAATTTAAAAAAGGAGAAAACAGAGTCATGAAATCCAGTTACTGCTGTAGGATCAATCTGGGCGAGCAAGTAATGAAATCCTGAACTAGTGAAGCAGCAGTGGGAATGAAGAGGAGGGAGACAATGGTCAGTGGAATTCATATGACTTGGCAACTGAATACATAGTTGAGGAAAAAGGAAATGTTAAAGGTAACAGGTTTTGAGATGTCTGTTGCCCATTCCTGGTGCCAATAAAATTATAGAAATATGGAACAGAAGAAGAATCTCCATTCTGCATTTAGGATGCTAGTGAAACATCCACAAAGACGTTATTAACCGGGCAATAGAAATATAGAAACCCTAGTATAAGTTTTGAATGTCTCTTTACTGATAGATTATGAAAATAGATGGAATTTCTGTGTGCGAGTGTGGAGTATACAAATATATGAATTGCATGGGACTTTAAAAGTCACTGAGAAAAAAGGATCGACGAAGCAACAAAGTAAAGAAATAGTTAAGTAGTGTGAGGGGACTCATGAGAGTACAGAATCACAGAAAGCCAGGAAGAAGAGTTTCAGGCAGAAGGTTTATCTGCTTGTGGTTTGTTGAACTTCTTAAATCTGCAGATTAATGTTTTTAGTCAAATTTAGTATGTTTTCAGTCATTCTTTTTAAAAATATTTTTCTGTCCCTTTCTCTCTCTTGTTTTGTGCTGGAACTCCCATTATATGTATATTGGTATACTTGATGTCCCACAGGTCTCTTTTCTTCAGCTGGGATAATTTCTGCTGATCTGTCAAGTTCATTGATTCTTTCTTCTGCCATTTTGAATCTGCTATTTAGTGCTTCTAGTGAATTATTCACTTCAGTTTTCCAATACAGAATATGCATTTGATTCCTTTTTCTATCACCTGAGAGTTTCTATTTGTTGATTCATTGCTGTCATTTTTTTAATCATTATGATTATACTTCAAGTTCCAACCTGAGCACAACATGCAGGTTTGATACATAGGTATACATGTGCCATGTTGGTTTGCTGCACCCATCAACTCGTCATTTACATTAGGTATTCCTCCTAATGCTATCCCTCCCACAGCCCCCCACTCCCCACCAGGCACTGGTGTGTGATGCTCTTGGCCCTGTGTCCAAGGGTTCTCATTGTTCAGTTCCCATCTTTGAGTGAGAACATGTGGTGCCCCTCTGAGACAAAGCTTCCAGAGGAAAGATCAGGCAGCAACATTTGCGGTTCTGCAATATTTGCTATTCTGCAGCCTCTGCTGGTGATACACAGGCAAACAGGGTCTGGAGTGGACCTCGAGCAAACTCCAACAGACCTGCAGCTGAGGGTCCTGACTGTTAGAAGGAAAATTAACAAACAGAAAGGACATCCACACCAAAACCCCATCTGTACGTCACCATCATCAAAGACCAAAGATAGATAAAACCACAAAGATGGGGAGAAACCAGAGCAGAAAAGCTGAAAATTTTAAAAGTCAGAGAGCCTCTTCTCCTCCAAAGGAAAGCAGCTCCTCACCAGCTAAAAACCTGGAAAAAAGATTAGACAAATGGCTAACTAGAATAAACAGTGTAGAGAAGACCTTAAATGACCTGATGGAGCTGAAAACCATGACACGAGAACTATGTGACGCATGCACAAGCTTCAGTAGCCGATTTGATCAGGTGGAAGAAAGGGTATCAGTTTTTGAAGATCAAATAAATGAAATGAAGTGAGAAGAGAAGTTTAGAGAAAAAAGAGTAAAAAGAAATGAACAAAGCCTCCAAGAAATATGGGACTATGTGAAAAGACCAAATCTATGTCTGATTGGTGTACCCGAAAGTGACAGGGAACCAAGTTGGAAAACACTCTTCAGGATATTATCCAGGAGAACATCCCCTACTTAACAAGGCAGGCCAACATTCAAATTCAGGAAATACAGAGAACACTACAAAGATACTCCTTGAGAAGAGCAACCCCAAGACACATTATTGTCAGATTCACCAAAGTTGAAATGAAGGAAAAAATGGTAAGGGGAGCCAGAGAGAAAGGTCGGGTTATCCACAAAGGGAAGCCCATCAGACTAACAGTGGATCTCTTGGCAGAAACTCTACAAGCAAGAAGAGAGTGGGGGCCAATATTCAACAGTCTTAAAGAAAGGAATTTTCAACCCAGAATTTCATATCCAGCCAAACAAAACTTCATAAGTGAAAGAGAAATGAAATCCTTTTCAGACAAATGGTGAGAGATTTTGTCACCACCAGGCTTGCCTTACAAGAGATCATGAAGGAAGCACTAAACATGGAAAGGAACAACTGCTATCAGCCAATGCAAAACATGCCAAATTGTAAAGACCATCGACGCTGGGAAGAAACTGCATCAACTAATGAGCAAAATAACCAGCTAACATCATAATGACAGGATCAAATTCACACATAACAATATTAACCTTAAATGTAAATGGGCTAAATGCTCCAATAAAAAGACACAGACTGGCAAATTGGATAAAGAGTCAAGACCCATCAGTGTGCTGTATTCAGGAGACCCATCTCAC
>NW_012107397.1:163417-175313 GCF_000951045.1 Mandrillus leucophaeus
TTTTTTGTGGCACTATTCACAATAGCAAAGACTTGGAACCAACCCAAATGTCCATCAATGACAGACTGGATTAAGAAAATGCGGCACATATACACCATGGAATACTGTGCAGCCATAAGAAGGATGAGTTCATGTCCTTTGTAGGCACATGGATGAAGCTGGAAACCATCATTCTGAGCAAACTATCGCAAGGACAGAAAACCAAACACCGTATATTCTCACTCATAGGTGGGAACTGAACAATGAGAACACTTGGACACAGGGTGGGGAACATCACACACCAGGGCCTGTCGTGGGGTGGGGAGAGGGGGGAGGGATATCATTAGGAGATATACCTTATGTAAATGACAAGTTCACGGGTGCAGCACAGCAACATGGCACATGTATACATATGTAACCAACCTGCACTTGTGCTCATGTATCCTAGAACTTAAAGTATAATAAAACATATACATATACACGCTCATACATATACATATGTAACAATATTTATATACACTAATATATAATGGATATGTATACATATATATGTATATCTATAGTATATCTATACACACACTCCCATATACATACATACACATCTCTAAACCTGGATTCCTAAAGGTTTTCCCATGCCAGTATGGCTTAGTGATTGGATAGAGGTTGTGCTGAAACCCCTGAGCCAATGAAGTTTCTGTCTTTTGCCAAAGGATCTCTATGTGGTAAGGGAACTCACTCAAGAGTTCAGGTGCTCTCAAACCTACTCAAGCTCCAGCTTTTACTTACCACTGGATCTTTTCTTATCCTCTCTTTTATGCAAACAAATTCAGGGGTAGCCAGGATTGAGTGACTAGCTCGGGCCTTCTCCAGGAAATATACGAAGCCAGAGTAATATTCTCCAACTGTGACTACAGCCTCAGACTAGTAGAGCCATTGGCTTTCCCTGTTTACCTGCCTCAGAGATCAGCATTTTTACCAAATATGCTGCTGGGAGTGGTCGTTTCTCATCACTCTAGATTGAGTGAGCTCTCATTGATCATAACAGAGAAGCTGCCCTTCCTCATGGGCTGGCCAGCTTCTACAAATCCTCTGTCCTTACTGAAGTGAGGAGTAAGGGGAGGGAGGATATGCGAGTAGCTTCAGGCTAGAATGCCACAGATTCTCATTATTCTTATATTCAGCAGTTTTTCAAGCCTAAATGCTTCTCAGGTTGTTGTGTGCCTTTGGTTGATTTTCAGAGTGCCAAAATGATTGTTTTTGTCAATTTTATCCAGCTTTATAGTTGCTTTTTACAGAGAGAATTTGTCTCACTTGGCCATAACCAAAAGCTCACCACTTACTACCTTTAAAAGAATCACGTACATATTAATTCTGTTTCATGTTTACATGCAAATATTTTTTTTAAAATACCTAAATATACTACTCCCTTTTATAGTGTTTAGGAATCTGACCTTGTAATTTTAAGAGACTAGCTCAAATCTAGTTTCATTTTTAAATTTTATATCTTGCTTTTTTCCTATGTCAAAATGACTTATCTCATAAGAGGATAGTAAGAAAACTGAAAAGTGATCAGGCCATTTCATGTGCCTTCATAAAAACTGCTCAAGATGATATGATTTAGGAAGAGTATGAAGATCAATGTGCATGGGTCTACATTATTCTAGGACTGACTTATTTCCCCATAGAGTGGAAATCTTCTACTTCTAACTTCTGTGGCAATAAATTCCTTTTTTTAAAGCATGATTACATGAGAACTCTTCAGAGAAAAGAACTTGAATCTCTTCTTTTCATATCACAAAAGCTTACTCTAGTGAATTCTGAGTAACGCAAACTGAGAATTAAATTTAGAATTTGCAAGGTCATGAGCTTCTACCCAGATTATCTCAGGAAAAGGTATTAAACAGAAGCATCATTACCCCATTAATCATTAAAAAAAGGCCAACTGACACAACTGTCTATTCTTTGAGGTAGCAAAAAACCCAGTCAGGCAGGCATTGTTTTGTACTCATTTAGTAATTCTGATATTCAAGACTATTCCTTAGACAGAAAAGTATATGGCTCTCTAAAGGTCAGGCAAGTCCGGACTGCTATGATGATATTCTCAAAGATGAGTTATGTTCCATGCAAGTCTATTCACTAAACGTGTATGGTACCAAATAATCTGACTCCAAGTAATAAAAAAATAGCTTTTGGGTGTTTTCCACGCCTTTAGACATGACGAACATAGACTATTTAATTGTATAAAGATTTTCCTGGCATATCTTCCATTTGGAAAAAAGTCCTGAAAGTTCTTCTGTTTTATGAAATATTCTAGTCTAGTCTCTGTTCTGCATTATATTATTTTACATAGAACTTACAGTCTTAAAAAAGAATGTTCATTTGTTTAAAAGCTCCCAAATTGACTAATATTATTGCTATTATAGTTTGTTTTTACATAGTGTTCAATAGAACATTTGTTGTGATTAAGCAAGATTGCTTCTTTGTCTCCTTTTCTCTTCTCTTCCAAATACTTCAATGCCATTATAACTTTCCTCTAACAGAGATGGGAATGTTTTCCTTCACTGAATCCCCATCTCATGAGTCTACAGTCTTGAAACTCTTATTTTAACAGAACAGTCATCTGACTCGGTTTGGCTGTCTCTTACCAAAATCTCTTGGCAGCAACAGAGTAACCCTTGCTGGTACCTGAGAGAGAAAACAAAGGGTCTGTTTTGAGTACAGTAGAAGATAAAAAATGAACTTGATACTTCTTCACATCTTAAAACTTTTTTTTATTTGAAAACTTTTTTTTATTTGAGAAATATGCTAAGTTGTAACATTAACATTTAAATTCCTAGGAACCATCTTTATAGTTGATTATATTTTTATTGGTGAAATATATCACAACTACATTCTATTCCACTCTGTTATAGTGATGTTTGTTATTTATAAATACCTTTATTATTTTTACCTCATTATAAAATAGCTACATAATAATGAAATGTTTAATAATGTTCTGCAAAGAGGAAAAAAAAGCGTAAGGGATATTGACCATCTTGGATTGTTTTTCATGAATTCAGAGTCCTCAGTAAGTGATTTTAGAAACTCAACTTAATCAACTTAGTTCAAATAAGCAGTCTCTGTTGATTAAAATAGTCTTTACTGTCTATCAGAGTATTCCAATTCTAAACTCAGAGAATTTAGGAATTTCAGTTTATAATCAGAAAGCACCCTGGTGAACTATGAATAGTGACAAAGGCCTTAAGGAAGATTTATCCCAACTTTGGTAGAACCTGGGGAGTTGTCTTTTACATTTTATCATGCACCCTTCTAGTAACTGCAGTTCTTCTATCCCACAGTGGTTCTCTTTAGTTTATGGGAAATTTAAGTCCTGATATTAAATCCTTATTAATTTCTGTAACCTCCTTGGTTACACTGGCCTGTAAACAAAGCTCATTTCAGTCTCTGCTCAAACCCTTGGAAAAGTTAGCTAATATCTCTGAACCTCAATTCTGCCTGTAAATATGTAAAATGAAAGGAACCAATTAGATGCCTAGCTATAACGTTTCTTGATTTTAAGTGTTTGTTTTTAGAATCACCACTCTCCATATATTTGTGTGAGCTAATCAACTATTCTCGATATATCTACTCATGGCCTCCTTGGTACAACCAATCCTTTCAGACCTTAACTTACCCCGGTCCTGTGTCCAAGAATCAATTCAACTGAAATGGCTGGTCAGAACCATTTTTTCTCTTGATCACAAGGGTTCTCCGAACACCAAGCTTCCTCAAATGATAAAATACCTGTTCCAGAAGAATCTCTCAATATGGTGCTGAATTTGCATAGGTTATTGATCCTAATTTCTAGACTCTGAATGGAGGTTAATTGTGCTTGGAATAGTGGTTCTCAAATGCATGAGGACTTAAAATCCACAGGGTTAGTGCTGGGTGAGGCAGAGGTCAGTAGCTCTTGAACTGGATAGTAAACATCAAGAAATTGAGAAATAAGAAACAGGAACTTTGGGATGCTTTGAGGAGCATACTTAAAACCACCACAGCCTCAGATGTTTGTGTTGAAGGAGTAAGATGGCCAAGAAAAAAAAAAATGTTAGGTCTGAGACTTTACTCATTCCAATAACAGACCTGGCAGAGAAATCATTACCCATTTTGCAACACAGCCTTAGGACAAGTCTGGGCAAGCTCTGGGTGGGCAAAAAATAGGCTTTCCAAAACTCACCTAGCTTTCCAGCCCACCCCACATACATACCCTACACATGAAGTCTTCCTTTCTTTCCTTTCTTTCCCCTTCCCCCCTCCTCCTCCCTCTCTCTCTTTCTCTCTTCCAGAATGAATGATTTGTATGACTGTGTAATGTGTTTGTCAGACAAGTCCATCAGGGACTTAATAGTCCCTTAACAGGGTAAGAGAGAGATATGAGTCTTGTGGTCATCATAAGTGGTTGGGCTTCCCCACTACCTCATTCGTTTATGTTAGCTAACTATCAAAATCTAGGTCTTTACTAATTTATAGTTCAAATATCCATACGAGTAGTGTGTTTGTGTGTGTGGGTCTGTGTGTGTGTAATCACTGATGGCTATTTTTCCAAATGAACTGATGATGACCTCCAACTTGTGGTTCAGGAAAAGGAACTTTATGTCCTACTTTTGCTCTGGAAAAATGAAAAGACTGCTAAGGGGGAGTAGTCATGATGGAATTGTGCATGTGTGTGTTAGGTAATATTGGGTGGAAAATTAAGGGATATTTTCCTTTGTAGTATTCCAAATAAGTCTGTTTATGTCATAGATAGTTACTTGGAATAAATATCTTTCTTCATGAATGCCCTCTTAATTTCCAGAAAATCTTATAAATGTTTCCCAGTAAAGTTCTTTAAATAAACTATGTTTCAATCATAATACTACTAGCTACCATTGAGCATTTACACTTCCTGGCATTGGGTCCAACACTTTACATTCTTTATTTCTCATCCTTATACTCTCAAAAGATGGGACATTGATATTCCCAGAAAACTGAGATTTGGGGAGGCTAAGTAAATTTGCCTAAGGTTATGGAACAAATACATTGTACAGCTGTTACTTGATCATAGATCTGACTGGCTCCAACCATTGGACACTTACCGTTGTCACATAAGGGGATTCAGACAGATAATCTAGCTTATTTTATAACTGTTCTCATTTGGCCAGAGATTGTCTACAAAGATATTTGGTTTTTGTGAGCCTTAATGGCTGATGTAAAACAATTTGGTAATTATTTTTAATTTAAAAAAACCTTATAATCAATCTAAACATACTCCTATGTCATATACTGAGACTCTTAGAAAATATTTTAGAGTAGAGGTGAGCAGTCTTCAGATACTGAATTATAATGCCATCCACTTTTAAAGAGTGATATGACACTTTCAAGAATCTAGACTTCAGATGGCTTGCAAAAGTACACCTATATCTAGAGCAATACTTGGATATAATATTTCCTGAAATACAGTCTTTCTCTTAAAGAAAAAAATAATAATATTAGTTCAGGTCCTTGAGATATGAGGCAAGGATTAGAGATTTGTTAAGTAAATGTTGACCCAGACTATATAAATCTAAGGATCAAAATCCCTTTAAAATTTTTTAGGAGATTGGAGAACAGTAAATAATATTTACTGAAAGCCTGTTTTATGTTATGTGCTACTAGGAGCTTAGACAACATAACCTCACGTGGACCTTACAACTGCTCTAGAGGTCAGTCATTGTTCTCGAGTCAGGCTTTTTTTTCTGGTATAAGAAACAGAGTTGCCCCCTCATGCTGTCTCAAAAGGCATGAGTTATTTTAAGGGAGAGTGGGTGGAGGGTTTGTATAGTAAGGGAACCAGGAAGCTCATGGAATTTTCATACAATCTGGCCTTACAAGCACTTCAGTTACAACTCTGTCAAAATGGGAAGTGGCTCAAGAAACTTGCTCTTCCCATCTAAGGAAAGGATGGTATTTTTCAGCTTTTGGTGAGACCATTTATCTTCAGAATGGGTCTAATCTGAAAGCAGACCCCACTGGGCAGAAACATGAAATCCGTGTTCATAATTCTGTAAATAATATGAAAATTACTTGCATTCTTATAACACCTATATAAAAATTATAATTTTCTGTTTATTTTCCCACAATTGTTGCTGTAGTTACATTTTTTTGGTTACATTACTTTTTATAATAAAATAGTGACAGGTTTTATATAATAATCTGTAATTGGCTTTTTAATGAAATGTGCTTTCCATGGAAATACTCCAAACTTGACACTGGTGTCAATTCCATTGTACTTGTTCACAAATACAACACACACTACACATTTTTACATATACACATACATATATAAAGGCAAACATACCTATGTGCATAATTCATTTAAGCATGTTTATTATTGGACACTTGAGTTGTTTTCAGTATTTTGCTAATTTAAACAATACCATGTTGAACAACTTTGCATACATACAGTTTCACACATATGTGCATATATTCTAAGGAGTGGAATTGCTGGATGCAAATTTACATACCTTTTAAAGATTTGTTACTCCAAATCCTGTATTTGTCCTCCAAATCCTCTCTCAAAGGAATGTGCCAATTTATACTTCCACCAGCATTGTATGAGACTCACTATTTCTGTGTACCTTCCTCAAACCTTCACATTTTTCTAATTTGAACACTTTAGGTATGACCAGACTGTAGAGCCTCAGGTTACTACTTATTTACCAACTGTTTTTCAGCTGATACTTTTAAGCCTTCTGCTCCAGTTAGGCCACACACTCCTATTTCCTTTCCTTTTAGAATAATGCTGGCTAGGGCTCATTTAGCCTAATTTCTGTTTTCTGCCCTAGTACAGTAGCCTCCTTGGTCCATGCTTAAACGATTTCAGAAATCTAAAAGGGAATTTTCCAATACATATACCCGCTTCTTTCATGTCAGTAAAATAAAAGCATTATAGGACTCCTCAATTTGATAGGTGATCTCAACCAGTCTGTTAATACTAAATTGCAGACACTCAAAGGTGAGAATCAGTCCTAGGAAGATTATGCACAACCAGTCTACAATGCAAATATTAAGCAGGCTCAAAAGTAGATCTGTAACTACAGCTGCAGCTCCATCAAGGCAACAAGTGGACACATCCTGGCAAAGTGCAATCTGACCTCCTTTGTTTTACATTAGCTCATTGTTCTTTAATACATTTTAACTGGAAAAAGTTAAATAGCCTTCAATAACAAGACAATTATGGTGTCATAGAATTAGTGTTGAAATCTTCCAACTCACATACTAGACAAAACATAGTTCTCCCAATAACTATCTGGAGGATCCCTGAAGAGGATGCTAACCACATGACTATTGCTTCCCTGATTCAACCCACCCCTGAATGGCATGAAGGCTGTTAGCTCAGCAAAGAGGCTTTGAAACGCTGTCCTGTAGACTGGTATGGACAGGCTGCACTTCAGATTTGTCTGGAGAGATATAAGACATGATCCACGGCCAAGGAATCGGGGGGGGCTCAGACATTTTTAAGATCCTCTAGTAATTTTGGTGAACAGTTCTAGTCTTTGGAACTATGGCTCAGAGCATCAAAGAGAAATGTAGCTCCTGCTCCCATCCTGTGAACTTTACACAACTGCCTAGAGCTGTGTTATCTAATATGGTAGACAGAGCCACTAGGCACATGTGGCTATTGGCCACTTGAAGTATGCATAGCTAGTCAAGATTTCAAAGACTTACATTAAAATGATAATGTTTTGGACATAGGGTGTTACATAAAAGTATTGTAAGACCTAATTTCACCTTTTTAAAAACATATTTTAATGTGGCAATAAAGCATTTAAAGTTACATAAATGGCTTACATTATATTTCTACTAGACAATTTTGATCTAGAAGGCATAGTTCCATAGCTCAGGAACTTTGAGTCATAGAATTTTAAAGTTAAAGGAATCTTGTAGATGAAACAATTCTCTCACTTTGAGAATGAGTAAACAGGTACCCCATTGGTAAAGTGACTTATTCTGGTAACCTGAGTTGTTGGTAGAGCCAGGATGTTCCCGAATCCCACAACTCTGGATTTCCATCCAATGCTAGCTTCTCCCTCCCATGCTGCTCATCTTGGGCGACAGTAGCCACACCGAGTGTTTTAGGATTCCTACAATTCTGAGGCATAGAAAGCCTCACCACTCATAGCCCCTGCTGTAGTCTCTGCTCACCAGATTCTGTCTGAATAACTAAGGCGTCCAAATTCATTACTACAGATCCATAGTCACACCCTTAAGCAGATGCCTCCTCTTTTCACCATCTCACATTATTAGTTTTGCCTAAACCACATGGAGCTATGGTTTTAGTGAGGCCTTAGTATCTTTCTAACATGTTTCCAAAAAATAAATTCTACTTATTTGAGTGGTGTGACATTCACTAATAATATTTCTCCCACCTTCACGTTTACTAACATTCTGGTTTTCTCTGCATCCAGAGAACAATGTTTCTTCTTCTCCAGTACTAGTTAGAAGGATCAAGTGTTGATGAGTGATGAGCCCCTCCCTGGCTCCTGCCCTTTAGCCATAAAAACAAGTTATCTTTTTGCATGCCATCAACAGAGCCTTGCTTATATAACAGTTTTTTTAAGCCAAAAAATAGTTTTTCTTCTCTCTCATCTTTTAATAAAATATGTGAGAACTTTAATAGTGTTATTGGTAAGCATCCAAAATATTTAGAAACTACTTCCCCTGCCACAGAAATATTTGCTGCTCTGAAGGGTGCATTCAAAGGATCTACTTTCCCCAATGATTCCCAGCCTGTTGAGATTCATGCACGTATGTCCCAAAATGTGTTAAAATCCACGTGCACATGTGTGTGTTTTTCAAAGTTCAGTGCAGATGCATAGAAATGCCCCCCACCCATGTCTGTTGCATTTTGATGTATTTCCTTCTGAATGCCTCAGGTTTAAGCTGAGCTGTCAAGTGTAGAATTTAGAGGGAATAATTAACCCAAGTCACTGATCAATTAAAATGTCCCTAGGCAAATAAGAGTATGTGAATAAATCTGATTTTTTAATGATTTCTTAGAACAGGTCACAAAAATACTTTCCAATTTCAGTCCTTTACTGTCTAGTTGAATCCTTGCTGCTGGAAGAAGGCAGGCAAGTCTTCTTTGCCTTTCTTCAAAGCCCCATATCCAATGCAGCAAAAATTCCTGATCATGACTCTGTTTCCTACATCACTTGTAGGTGATTTTTTGTTTGTTTGTTTGTTTTTTGTTTCTTTCTGCTATTGACTGTTTCTGATCATAGAGATCTGGGGCAATGACATTCACTTTGTGAATAGTAATAAATGAAAATGTCATGTTTGGAGATGTAATATCAGTACCATCTGTAATAGCAGACTGCAGCCTACATTGGCATAAATACCAGTGCCATACAATTATTTATAAATGGAGCCTTGTTGAGGGGAAGAGTTATTCTTTAATTAATAAAAATCTAAGACAAGGTGGTGACAGAATATGCCAGGTGTAGGGTAGAAAATGCAGTTCTTGGAAGTATCCTTCCCAGTGGCAGGAACTGAAGACTCCAGATCAACCAGGTGGACCTTTTCATTGATGAGCTGATAGCTTCTAGGCTGTGGGGAACCTCTGGTGCCTTACAACTCTAACTACTGCAAAATTTCTTGTTGTGCCTCATAAACATATGATCTTCCTATTGGAAGAGCTACGTGGTCCTTGGACAAACAGAGAGAGTGTATTGCTTTAAACTTTATCTACTTGCTACAGTTTCCTTCTGCCAATATGAGCATGCCTCTAAATGCCACAAAGTGTTTCAATTTAATCAAAGTTGGCTCTACTTTTGCCTTTTGTTTGGCTAAAGCATCAAGCCATCTTCTTGATGCTTTATTGTGTTTATCAGTCAGATTTATGTAGGTTAGAAAGCATTCAGAAGTCATTATTTCAGTTTCATAGTTCTTAGAGGTCTATACCCTTAAACTTTGAAAGTAAACATGAACAGTATCTCTCTACACATACACAGTAACCTCACTGCAATGTTTTTAAGTTTCAAGTCACAATCTATTAGTGGGTCTTGAAATCTATTTAGTTGATCAAATTCTTTCTTTTTTAATGAAATAGACTAAAATAAAAAATAGAAACATTGATTTGTGAAACTTTTATATTTCTATATCTTTATCATCTAGCTTTCTATTTATCATCTGCCTATCCATATTAGTTTTAGTTTAAAGAAAAGGTTTGAAGAAAATCTGCCTTAAGGGAACTATCAGAAATAGGTTATTAGAGTACATGACAATTCTTATGATTTCATGCTAGACTAAATAGGGAACACTTACTATACAAGCATTTGTAGGTTTGCATATATGATATCTTTCACAACTTCCTCCTTCTAAATCTCCATATTATTATTTTTTAACTGTAGAGAGATTAGAAAAGGGAGTCATCATAAGTCTTAAGGATTTTAGTAATTGTCAACCATCTATGATCAAATTTAAATATACTTTTCTTTCTATTTATAATTTTAGTTCAGTTACTGTAGTTATATAGCTTTTGTTTCCTATATATGGCAAATACTGTTTTAATATTAGTAAAATTTAGAAGCTTCTTGTCTAGGTTTAAATTTCAGAGAACAACAGCTGATAGATCAGGGACAAAGAAAAGTTAGTATTATTCTTTCACACTCAGAAAACTGTAATAGAGATCATTAATTTCAGTATAGTGTATAGGACAGGTGATGTAGTTAAGTGGAAACAGATAGGCTTTGCATTATTATTACAAACTGGGAATCTATAATACTTCCTTTACTTTTCAAGCACATGTTAGCTCATCTGTCATTCTAAGTGTTGATACAGCTCATTTTACTCACAAAATGGCATCTGTTGACTTGTGAGGCAAGATCTCTTAGGTTAGCTTCATCCATAGTCATTCTTAGTAGCATCTAAAGAAAGCACAGTACATATGGCAACATTCTTTTCACATGATTCCCCACAAAATTATGTTTGACTTAAAAACTTGCTTAAAGAGAAGAAATATTACACCATAGAATACTATGCAGCCGTAAAAAGGAACGAGATCATGTCCTTTGCAGAGACATGGGTGGAGTCATTATCCTCAGCAAACTAACGCAGGAACAGAAAACCAAACACCGCATGTTCTCACTTATAAGTGGGAGCTGAATGATAAGAACACAGGGAGGAGAACAACACACACTGGGGCCTGTGGGTGACAGGGAAGGGAGAACATCAGGAAAAATAGCTAATGCATGCTGGGCTTAATACCTAGGTGATGGGTTGATAGGTGCAGCAAACCACCATGGTACATATTTACCTATGTCACAAAACACATCCTGCATGTGTACCCTGGAACTTAAAATTTAAAAAAAATTTTAAAGGGAAGGAATATTTCTCTGCATCTGCATCTGGAAAAAAAAGTCATATCTTGACATATATTTTAATATATCGTTTGTAATTTCCTGGTAATTTTACTTATTGAAATATGGGGAAAATATTCAAAAGATAGTTTTTGAAAGATTTGAAAATAAAGGTGACATCATTATCCCTCTTTAAATAGAGCATGAATATTTGAGTGAATGTAACAACTTAGTGTTAACTCTCTCAGTCCCTTTGTGACATTAGTATGGACACTTAATATGTACATAAATTTGGAAAAGGTTGCCACCTTAGCTGCATCATAAAAGAATCCTAATGAAGTTGAATGCTCAAATACCACTTTTAATAACTTTCCAATTAAGCCCCAGCACTTTAAAGATGATAGTTAATTTTGATTCTTCAGTTACTTATTCCTGTGATGAATTTGACATTAAAAAAATTTTTTTAATGGCTTGTGTGCGTTCGGGAGAAAAGAAAAACTATGAATGAGTTGAGTTTTCTGCTTTTATGTGCTAATATTTGTGCTGATTGCATCATAATT
>NW_012107397.1:175363-180256 GCF_000951045.1 Mandrillus leucophaeus
TAAATAGGGAACACTTACTATACAAGCATTTGTAGGTTTGCATATATGATATCTTTCACAACTTCCTCCTTCTAAATCTCCATATTATTATTTTTTAACTGTAGAGAGATTAGAAAAGGGAGTCATCATAAGTCTTAAGGATTTTAGTAATTGTCAACCATCTATGATCAAATTTAAATATACTTTTCTTTCTATTTATAATTTTAGTTCAGTTACTGTAGTTATATAGCTTTTGTTTCCTATATATGGCAAATACTGTTTTAATATTAGTAAAATTTAGAAGCTTCTTGTCTAGGTTTAAATTTCAGAGAACAACAGCTGATAGATCAGGGACAAAGAAAAGTTAGTATTATTCTTTCACACTCAGAAAACTGTAATAGAGATCATTAATTTCAGTATAGTGTATAGGACAGGTGATGTAGTTAAGTGGAAACAGATAGGCTTTGCATTATTATTACAAACTGGGAATCTATAATACTTCCTTTACTTTTCAAGCACATGTTAGCTCATCTGTCATTCTAAGTGTTGATACAGCTCATTTTACTCACAAAATGGCATCTGTTGACTTGTGAGGCAAGATCTCTTAGGTTAGCTTCATCCATAGTCATTCTTAGTAGCATCTAAAGAAAGCACAGTACATATGGCAACATTCTTTTCACATGATTCCCCACAAAATTATGTTTGACTTAAAAACTTGCTTAAAGAGAAGAAATATTACACCATAGAATACTATGCAGCCGTAAAAAGGAACGAGATCATGTCCTTTGCAGAGACATGGGTGGAGTCATTATCCTCAGCAAACTAACGCAGGAACAGAAAACCAAACACCGCATGTTCTCACTTATAAGTGGGAGCTGAATGATAAGAACACAGGGAGGAGAACAACACACACTGGGGCCTGTGGGTGACAGGGAAGGGAGAACATCAGGAAAAATAGCTAATGCATGCTGGGCTTAATACCTAGGTGATGGGTTGATAGGTGCAGCAAACCACCATGGTACATATTTACCTATGTCACAAAACACATCCTGCATGTGTACCCTGGAACTTAAAATTTAAAAAAAGTTTTAAAGGGAAGGAATATTTCTCTGCATCTGCATCTGGAAAAAAAAGTCATATCTTGACATATATTTTAATATATCGTTTGTAATTTCCTGGTAATTTTACTTATTGAAATATGGGGAAAATATTCAAAAGATAGTTTTTGAAAGATTTGAAAATAAAGGTGACATCATTATCCCTCTTTAAATAGAGCATGAATATTTGAGTGAATGTAACAACTTAGTGTTAACTCTCTCAGTCCCTTTGTGACATTAGTATGGACACTTAATATGTACATAAATTTGGAAAAGGTTGCCACCTTAGCTGCATCATAAAAGAATCCTAATGAAGTTGAATGCTCAAATACCACTTTTAATAACTTTCCAATTAAGCCCCAGCACTTTAAAGATGATAGTTAATTTTGATTCTTCAGTTACTTATTCCTGTGATGAATTTGACATTAAAAAAATTTTTTTAATGGCTTGTGTGCGTTCGGGAGAAAAGAAAAACTATGAATGAGTTGAGTTTTCTGCTTTTATGTGCTAATATTTGTGCTGATTGCATCATAATTCAATTCACTGGTCAGAGTTCTGATGATTTGGGATACATTTTTTAAGATGCCATTTTTTACAACTATTATTGTAAAATTTGAGGAAAATGACATCTATAATTTTTATCATAGAGCCATTTATATTCTAACATCAAAAGAGATTTAAAAATTATACAACTTATTTTTTATTGTTTTGTTTTCATTTTTTTTGAGATGGAGTCTCATTCTGTTGCCCAGACTGGAGTGCAGTAGCGTGATCTCGACTTACCACGACCTCCGCTTCCTGGGTTCAAGTGATTCTCCTGCCTTAGCCTCCCCAGTAGCTGGGATTACAAGGTGTGCGCCACCACACCTGGCTAATTTTTCTACTTTTAGTAGAGTTGGGCTTTCACCATGTTGGGCAGGCTGGTGTCAAACTCCTGACCTCATGATCTGCCTGCCTCGGCCTCCCAAAGTGCTGGGATTACAGGTTTGGGTCACTGCACCCAGCTGAATATAAGTTTTAACATCAAGAAATACCCATAACTTCTTAGTTTATATGGCTTAATGAACTTTTTTGAGATTTACAAAATAATTAGATTGTTTTTCAGAATTATTCCTGGACTCACAATTTGTAAGATTCTTTAAAAATATCTCAAGAGAGCTGGGTGTGATGGTGCACATCTACAGTCCCAGCTACTCAGGAGGCTGAGGTGGGAGGATCACTTGAGCTCAGGAGTTTGAGGCTGTAGTGAGCTATGATCCTGCCACTGTACTCCAGCCTGGGCAACAGAGCAAGACCCCATCTCTGGAAAAAAAAATGTGTGTATGTGTGTGTGTGTGTGTGTGTGTGTGTGTATGTCTCATAAGCCTCTGGCTGCTCTCCAAACCCTTATTTAGTCTTATCCAGTAGAAACACATTAATCATCAAATAAATCCTTGATTTTTACTGAAAAATAAAGAAGCTTATATTTAGCAAATATACTATCACAACAGTACTTCTCAAAAAGTTCCTGCTTAATGCATTATGTCATCAAGTGATTAATGAAAAGGGACTGACAACAAATGTGAGTCACAGCTGAAGCTACAAAACAGAAAGAGCTACTCTATCATCCTCCTTCTGATGAAAATTATCTAGACTATGTATTGTATATATACATATTTTGTATATATTATTATATTAAAATATACACCGTTTTAGACTGCAAAGACCCTCAGAGATATTCTACACCAGTGGTTCTCAGATGAGACTCACTTTCAGGAGCTGTAAAACTTGTTTAGACTATGCATCCTGCAACAGGTAAATTGGAATCTCTGTGATAGGGCCCCAGGTATCAAAGTTTTACAAATTCCCTAAGTGATTCCAATACACAGTCTAAGTGTTAAGAACTATTGGCTTAGGACAGTGGTCTTCAAACTCAAATGTACATAAGAATCACCTGCAGTTTGTTAAAACATGGATTTCTGGCCCTCACCCCTAGAGAATCTAATTAAGTAGATCTGGGATTGGTCTGAAAATTTTCAAGCTCTCAAGTGCTATGGACTGAATTTTGTTCCCCAAAATTCATACGTAAGTCCCAACCCCCAATGTGACCATACTTGGAAATAGAGCTTTTAGGATTAAAGAAAGGTAAAATGAGGTCATAAGGATGATGCCTTATAAGAAGCGGGAGAAAGAGAGATCACTCTTTTCCATGTGCAGGCCACGTGAGAACACGGGCTACTGTCTGCAAGCAAGAAAGAGAACCCTCATCAGAAACAGAATTGGCTAGCACCTTGATCTTGAACTTCCTAGCCTCCAGAACTCAAATACATTTCTATACTTTTAGCCACCCAGTCTATGGTATTTTGTCATGACATCCCAGGCTGACTAATGAATCAGTGATGCTAATAGCAGTGGTCCATGGACCATATTTTTGAGCACCTCTAGCCTAGGCCACATCCCCCAGAAATGTTGTTTTAATTTGTCTGGAGGTAGTACAGGGCATCATTTTTTCCCCAAGGTTTCCTGGGTGGTCCTAAGGATAACCATACTTGAGAACAAACGAAGTAGGATGGTTTCTTCTATTTATAGCTAAGGACACTAAGACTCAAAAGAAGTTGTGATTTGCCCAAGTTATCATGGTTTATGCTACTGCTGATTTTTCCAAATTTATAGGGGAAGTAAAAACAGAAAGAATTTCTTCTAGGGTCAATTTAGTCCCAGAACCTGTAACTTTCAGTTTCCAGAATTAACCCATTAATTTTCCCATAGACAACATTAAAATTTGTCAATTTCAGGCACATTCATTTAAAGTAACTTTTCCATTATACTACAATCCAAGATTGTTGTAGCCTATGTCTATTTTTACTTTGTGACAGTTGCTTTTTTTTGCCACATTTAATGACTGATCAGAAGTGAGATTTTTAAATATATATATACGCACACATATATATATACATATATGTGTGTGCTTGTGTGTGTGTGTATATATGATAGATACTTGCCACATGTTTAATGACTGACCAGAAAGTGAGATTTTAAAATATACATATATATACACACACATATATGTGTGTGCTTGTGTGTGTATACATACATGATACTTAGCTGATCTGCACACCACAACATTAATCTGCCCACCATGAACAGAAGCACTGCTATGTTGTATAATAACAGGAAATTCAGAAAATTGATTTATGCAATAAAAAGATGGAAATTTATTAGAATTTTTAAATACCTTAATTCCCAGGTATAATGAGAGGAAAAATAACTCAAGATGGGTGAAAGTTTATTAAAGATTTCACCTCAAGGACAGGCATTTAGTTAGTGATTTCACATATGTAGTGAAATGAACTTATATTGTTCATATATTGGGGAGAAATTACATTGTAAGTAAAACATAACACATTAAGCTTAGCGCTGCTAAATGAAAGGTGCCATCCCCTGCATATTCTGAGTAGGCACTTGATTTCCTCCAAAAATAAACCTTATTTCTTCTTAGGCACTGACATTTTGTTAATGGAGGAAGTGAATCTACATTTTTTCATAAATTGCCAGAGTTAATATGAAATATGCGCTTCCCAAAAGGAGAAATTAGTTGTACATTTTTGGCCAATGATTCAGCAAGGAGAAGTGAGAAAAAGAAAATCTGGCTAGTAATCAGGAGGCTCGACTTCTCCTTCCACTTCTAACTAATTAGCAGCAAAAACTGGTAACAGTTCCACATCTATGTTAACTTTAGTTTCTTAGCCATAAGTAGAAAGCTGAAACTGGATCCTTTCCTTACTCCTTATATGAAAATTAATTCAAGATGGATTAGAGACTTAAATGTTAGACCTAA
>NW_012107397.1:180620-187599 GCF_000951045.1 Mandrillus leucophaeus
TCACTCGCCATCAAAGAAATGCAAATCAAAACCACAATGAGATACCATCTCACACCAGTTAGAATGGCAATCATTAAAAAATCAGGAAACAACAGTTGCTGGAGAGGATGTGGAGAAATAGGAACACTTTTACACTGTTGGTGGGACGGTAAACTAGTTCAACTATTGTGGAAAACACTGTGGCGATTCCTCAAAGATCTAGAACTAGAAATACCATTTGACCCAGCCATCCTATTACTGGGTATATACCCAAAGGATTATAAATCATGCTGCTATAAAGACACATGCACATGTATGTTTATTGCAGCACTATTCACAATAGCAAAGACTTGGAATCAGCCCAAATGTCCGTCAGTGACAGACTGGATTAAGAAAATGTGGCACATATACACCATGGAATACTATGCAGCCACAAAAAAAGAATGAGTTTGTATCCTTTGTAGGGACATGGATACAGCTGGAAACCATCATTCTCAGCAAACTATCGCAAGGACAGAAAACCAAATACCGCATGTTCTCACTCATAGGTGGGAACTGAACAATGAGATCACTCGGACACAGGAAGGGGAACATCACACACTGGGGCCTATTGTGGGGAGAGGGGAGTGGGGAGGGATAGCATTAGGAGATATACCTAATGTAAATAATGAGTTAATGGGTGCAGCACACCAACATGGCACATGTATACATATATAACAAACCTGCACATGTACCCTAGAACTTAAAGTATAATAAAATAAAAAAGGATATGAAAAAAAAAACACCTTAGTTTCTTCATAAAACGAAATGGTTAGAATGTAATTATTCCAAGTTTCCTTCTACTTTTCTCACTTAGACGACAAATACTTCTAAGGAATGCTGTGTTTTTTGTTTATTTGTTTAATTGTTGTTGGGTTTTAAAATTTTGTTATGTTAGCATTTTTTAAAAATGGAAGTGTTTTCCATTTAGCCAAGATGAGTAAAAATGGCAAACTCAAAATGGCACTATTAAAAAATCAAAAAATGAAAGAAAACAGCGAAAAAGAACCACTGTGTATGGAGTTTGGTGAGAAAGGATATAGAAACATGTCACTGGACTACATACTTTAGTTTAACATCAGCAAACTGTTGACCATTTCCCATCTAAAAGATACTATAAATGCACAATAGCCCAGATTTTCTTTGCCTGACACAGGTGATCTCATCAGCAGAAGAAAAAGCCTGAGCAGAAGAAGTCTGAATGGCCTGGCTGTTAAAATGTTTTCTTGGAATTCATTATGTGTAACACTCAGGCAGCAGAAACTTGAAGTGAAACATTAACTGCAATATGAAGTCAACTTCAATAGTTCAGCCAGTATTGACATCAAATATTTTTCCCAAACTACATATCCAACAAAAGTATTTAGAAAGAAATACATTAGTGAGCTTGGGTTAATAAAAATGAATCTTCACAATATTTTATATAATAATAAACCAGAACAAATGTGACAAATATATTCTCTAAGTCTACTTCATTTGGTTCAAGTACCTGCTTAGTAACATGCATTTTTTTTTTTTTTTTTTTTTTGACACTGAGTTTCACTCTTGTTGCCCAGGCTGGAGTGCAGTGGTGTGATCTTGGTCACTGCAACCTCTGCCTCTTGGGTTCAAGCGATTCTCGTGTCTTAGCCTCCTGAGTAGCTGAGATTACAGGTGTGTGCCACCACACCCGGCTAATTTTTGTGTGTGTGTTTTTAGTAGAGATGGAATTTTGCCCTGTTGCCCAGGCTGATCTCGAACTCTTGGGGTCAAGCAGTTTGCCTGCCTCGGTCTCCCAAAGTGCTAGGATTACAGGTATGAGCCACCTCACCCAGCCTATTTAGTAACACTCTAATAGTGAGTGGTTCCCAAACTTTTGGTACATTGGAATCACAGAGTTTCAAACACCTCAAACTTTCTAATTTGATTGGTACAGACTATAACTGGGGAATCAGAAGTTCTTAAATCTCTCCAAATGGTTCTAATGTGCAGCAAAGTTTGGGAAGCACCACTATGTAGCACTGGTTCTGACTCTGGCTACACATTAGAACTATCTGGTACCTTTAAAAGCATATAGGACATCTGGACTTCATCCTAGAAGGAATTAAATCAGAATTTCTAAGAGTGCGACTAGGTGTTGGTGTGTTTTTGGTTCTCCCAAGTGATGCTAATATGCACCCAGGGGTTAGAATTACTATTATAGAATATTGCCAGGACAATCCTTATCTCCTCCTGAAGAGCACAGAAGGCTTGATTTCCAAACCATTGCAAAAATTGGCATGACCTCAACTACTTTTAGCAGGGTTGTGAGAGGCAGGGTATCACTCACCTTAATTGGTTCAGATCCTGCCTGAAAAATGCCCAGGCATGTTACAGTCCACCCAAGACTGATTGCAAAGGGTGTATCTCTCATTGATAGCCCCTAGAACCATTCTAAGTTATGACAATAAACACCTGTTTATTGAGTTCTCATTCCTTGGCAGGTATTTTATATACAATGTTTGGTTTGCTCCTTCCAGAAACTGTATGAGAAAAGTATGCATATCAAAATGCTACTGACGAGAAAGTGGAACTTAATGATGTTAAATGACTCGCCTGCCTAAGGTCACAGTTAGTGACAGACAGTCTAGATTTCAGCCTAGTTTTGTTCAACTTCAAAGTCCATGCTCTTATTTGATGGACACATTAAATTATCCACCACTGTATCTAGCCTGGGACACAGCCACAATCTGAAAACTGAATTCTAATTCTAATTTAATAAACGTGCCCTCTGCCAGGAAATATGAGGAATGGCTATAGAAATGAAGAAGAGAGTCTCTACCGTGAAGGAGCTTATAATATTAAATGTTACACTCCTTATGGTCTATTCAGTAAGTCTGAGGAAAAGAATAAACATCTAATTTCATTCATTCATATAGCAAATATCAATAATTTTTGTAATTTCAGAGAACAATATTATAATTTAGAAGGTGTTTGGGACACCTTCGGTAGTTCATAATAAGAGGTGATATAAAATCATCCATTTCAAGTCAATTGTCAATGAATGAAGAATAGCCTTCAACTGAGGCCAGGATACTCAAACTGTAAATGAGGCTTTAGACATACAAAGTTAGTCTAGGCCAAGTGGTTTAGTGGAAGGATTCTAGATTTTATATCAGAAAACATAATCATATGTGATCTGAACCATTTATGGCTTGGGAAATTCACTTTAAATTTCAGAGCCTCTGTTTCCTCATCAGTCAGTGCCTGTGAGGATAAAAGGAGACACATATGGACGTGCCTGGTACACTTCATGACCTATTAGAAGATTGTGAGGCCAGGAAGTATGTACCTGCAGAAATCTCAAATTGTTACTTGCAGTAGAGGTAGTTCTCAGTTCTAATTGAGAATGTAGGTAAATGTTTCAGTTTGCTTTAAAGATGAAAACTAAGCCCAGGAAGCTAGAGTCATGTGGAGATGAAGCAGTCGCAGCAGAGCATTCTTGGTAATGGAGAAGAGCATGTCAGCGCGAGAAAGGCAGGGAGGGAGGCCTGAGCAAGGAAGGTTGGAGAAGCCTCCGGAGGATGCCTGGCCAGGGCTGAATGCTCAGAAATGGAAGGGAAAGCTCAGGAGATTATCACTGAGTCAGTAAGTACAAGTAGAGGGCAGTATGGCTTGAGCAAACCAAAATGATCTTCTGTGATCTAAAGATGAGGGAATCTATAGGTGCAGGTTAAGGCAGTTTTACAAATGGAATAATTTTGACCTGAGGAAGGAAAAGGAAAAGCATTTCAAGAATGGAAGCAGATGTATAGTCATGGACCAGACTGGTTAGTAAAACATAAAAGGCAGATTAAAATTCAGTTTAATGAACTAAACTCAACAGGAGAACAGCAGCTGCATACCTGTAACAGCCCTGTAATATTGTTACTCTGTTATTTTAGGCTAAAGCCAAGAATAAACTAAGGAGGACAACAACAAAAAATACATTTTGTTTTGTTCAGACAAGAACACGGAAGGGATGCCTGTGTTTGAGATAAAATGGATGACTAAACAAAACTAATTCCCTTTTTTTGTCTTCTCTATTATGTAAAAATAAACCATTAAATGTAAGGGATAAAATAAACTTTCAAAGAGTTAACTGAAAAGATAGGTGAAGAAGCTTGTAGGAAAATATGTCCTAGCTGTCCAAAGCTTAACTTCTTCTTGCTTAGTAAATTTCCATCTCAGCAAGGAGAGTTTACCAACAAGGACTCTCAGCTAGCATCAGCATAGAGGGAGATGAACACTAAAAAACTGGAGGTGGACAAATGGAGTTCCAGTTTTTGCCTTAGTCTGAAACCAAGGCAAGAAACTTTTGACAGATAGGGAACAAAATGAATAAACCTATTATTAGAATGATATCTGGGTACTTAGAAAAGGAAGACACAATTTTGTAGACATGAACCAGAATTCAGTAAGTAGTCATTTCCTTTGTTTTTTGACAATATTACAGTAGAGCAAAGACATCCAATAGACAAAGCTCATCTGCTGTCTGTTTGGGGGCTGCATCTAGGAGTAAGGGGTCACTTTTTCCGAATTCTTCAGCTAAGGTGAGAGTGGGGGTACCTTTTTCTAAATCCTGCTAAAGTGCCATATACCCATATACACAGGGTGCTACCCTGGGACAACAGACAAAAACAGGACAAGGTAATATTTGGGTCCTCAACTGATAAGAATGTTCATCAGTAGCATTCAAATCCAGTGTCAGTTGGCAGAGGAGGGTACCTGAGAATGAGAACTTAAATGATGGTATGGCACAGACCGGATTTACAGAGGTCATGAAATTGAGAGGTAGAATTACTCAGTTATATCAATGATACCCAACATGTCAACAAGCTCAACAAGCTAAGAGGCCTAATTTAACACAATAAAATTCAGTAAAATCACAGGTTAAGTGCTGAACACTGCATTAAGTGTAGTTGTCTAGTTCAGTGAGTCTCCAACTAAACTTTTAACACTTTAAGGTTTTATTTCGTAGATTGTAATATGGAGTCAGCTGGGTAATATTGCTGCCATAGAAGCTCCAAGGATATACTTAGGGAAATACAGTAATTACAACAAAGCCATTAAACATCTTTCTACTTTGTCACTTGGGTGAAACCTTGAATTCAATTCTTGGCATCAAGGTTTGAGAGAGATGTTGGCAAAGTAAATCTCCTCCTGAGAGCTTTCTTAATGGATGAAGAAAAGCTGATGGAGTGAATATGTACCCAGGTAAATTGAAGTAGTCTCCCGTGGAATCAAGGCTAGGTGTATCCTGTAGATTCCAGAAAGCAGAATAGCAGATCTGTTGAGACTTACTGTAATGGAGTGGGCGGGGCGGGGGAGGGGTGTGCTTTGCACAAAGTGAATGTCATCCAGAGGCCAATTCACAGGTCACTCAAAAGCAAAATTGTGGGGGTGTGAGGGTAAAGGGGAGCAAATGACAGTGAGTACTGCCTCCTTTGAAGAATTCTCAATCCTGGTTGTACACTGTGATCATCTGGGAAGAGATTTTAAAATGCGGATGCTGATGCTTAGACCCTAACCTCAGAGATTCTGATTTGTTGTTCTTGGGTGGGGGTTCCCATTAGAAAGAATTTATTATAGCTCCCCTGCTGATTCTAAAGTTCCAGGTTGGAGAATCACTGAACTAGACTACTACTTGCTGAGAGGTTAAGTAAATTAGACCAGATGTTTTTTCTAAAGTCTCTTTCAAATTTGAGAAGATACATGGAAATTAACACGGATTACATAGTACAGTTAGACACTTTCACAATTTATTCTAATAATTGCATTAGTATATGTAAATCTCTTAGCACAGTGACCGTCTGATATGGTGTAGTAAACTCTCAATAAACATGAGATCCGGCCACTGCACTCCAGCCTGGGCAACAGAGCCAGACTCCGTCTCAAAAAATAAAAAATAAAAAAAAACAAACATTAGCTATTTTTATTGTATCCTCTCCATAACTGTTCAAACGAGGTATTATATCGTTACACTATAGATGAGGAAACTGAGGCTCTGATGTTAGTTTTCCAAGGCCCACAGTAGTAAAAGCAAAGTTTGGATTTGAACCAAAAATTAATTCCAGTTTCCAGAGTCCTCTTCTCTCCTCCACAGGCCTTCCCTAAAGCATCAAGTTTATGCAAATTAGTGATTTACCTGAGCGAACATTTAAAAACATTTAAAACATTTAAGTACCACTTCCTCCTGGCCTGTTTGTAAGGAGTTCCTCTTAAATCCAATTTCTGAAAAAGAGAAGCATAAACTGAGACATCCACATTTTTTTCTGTATTTGGCCAAATAGAAGTGAGAACCTCTGAGGTCAGGGGAATTGGATGGAGGTACCCTTCAGAATTCATGGAGGAAAGCACTGCTCCCAGTAAAATATCTCCCATTCTAATGAATGGGTAAGTAGCCTACAAATCTTTCACTTCGGTACAATCTAGGTCTGGTAGGTTACATGAACACATTGGGTGTAGGTGGTGGGGGAAGTATTCCTGAGGTAATGGCCCTGATCATACCTGTCATCTCCTTGGGGCCTGGTTGGACCTGGCTGAGTGTGTTTGAGCCCAGTGGCTGATTTTTGGAAAACAGGAGGACTCTTCTCCAAGAGGCTGTGACTACCAAGGTTGCAAATGCTCCACCTGAACTTGGGTGCATGAGCGATCTCTCTCTCTCACACACACACCCCCCACTGCGTAAGATAAATTTCCGTTTGTGAGCTGCCTATATTAAATGTTTTGCTCCTGACCTTCTATGATTAAAATCTGTTCCGTTTGCAGGGTTCGGTGCGCTTGGATTTAGTGTATTTTGTTGGTAAAGTAAAAAACAGAACTGCTTCTCTATAGGCGATCCCCCTCCAAACCCCGCTCCCCCCCCCCAGTCTAGATTTCAGCCTAGTTTTGTTCAACTTCAAAGTCCATGCTCTTATTTGATGGACACATTAAATTATCCACCACTGTATCTAGCCTGGGA